>NW_009230321.1:0-19896 GCF_000690835.1 Fulmarus glacialis
GGGTCGGGGGGCGCCGTGCCAGCATCACACTCCCCCTCCCCCGGGAAAAGCTTGCCCCGCCGGGCTGGGAGCTGTGTGATGGGCGGCAGGAGTCCTCCGGGGGCTCCAAGCGACGTGGCACAAACACAATAGTCCTTTGTCGCCAGCGCAGAGATGCTTCCACACCTGTGTCCGCTGCCATGGTGGATGCGCTCGCTGGAGTACGTGCATCAGTAAAGTGGGGCTTTCGGGGGGAAGGGGGGCGGTGAAGACACTGTTTTACCTTCTGCAAAGCAAATTATGAACACCCCCGGTTTAAAGGAGCAGCTCGAAGTACATATAGGTGCTCGTGAACGTACCTGGAAGAAAAACGAAGGCAAGAAAATCACCTGCCGTTACACCATTTCTCCAGTCTCTTGAGTCTAAATTACAGGGTTTTGCAAGTCCTGTCCCATAGTTGCCGGAGTAAACATCAAATGTTCTTAAGCATTTTTCCCCTATAGCTTTCCTTGCCAAGCAGAGAACTGCAGTGCTTTCTCATTATATGCTGCTATTTCAAAATGCTGTTCTTTCAGAAGTAAGACCTCATTTAAAAAGGAAAACGTCTGAATGTTTCAAAAATAAATCACATTTGAACTTGCATTGCTTGCCAAGTGCTGGGCGTGGGGGGGAAGGAGCACATAGCTTTTTTTGTGTCTTTGTCATGAAAATGAGCCAGGCAGTTTTTATTTCAGTCAAAACTACAGCAGCAAGGGAATGGAAGTGAAAATTAGTTTGTGTAACGTTCAGGGAGGTAAGCCATGACCTGTAAAGCATGCACCCAATAGTTCTGAAGCCTTACCCCGCTTCCTACAGTGACGCATCTGGGATTGAGGGGTCTACAATGTAAAGTGTGTCTAAGAAGATTTCACCTGACACTGCTGTATATACCCTAAAAGAATTATATAGTAATTTACTCATCATTCAGGAACAACAGCAGCTGTGTCCACATGAAAAAAAGAAAATCCGATAGGAGGTGGAAGAAAAGGATATACTTTCCTGAGCTTCTACCTACCAGTGAAAACCACACAACTAAGAGAGATGGTCAGTTTCCCTGCTGCATGCCATAAAAGCACCAGTAGTGCCATTAGGGGCTACACCCTTTCCGGGAAGCGCTTCCCTGTAAAGGTGAAGCAGCGGTGTGGTCTACTTTGCTACATAATGGACCACACAGGAGGGTGCACTAACGTCGGTATGTTCCTACTTCTACTACGTATGTGTAAATATCCCAGTCAAAATGTGATTTGGGATTTTTCCTTCACATCAGCATTTAAAACGATTGACTCCTCAGCTACTGTGCCACCTTCTTACTTTTCTTACTTGAAATGTAGTGATTCTGACAGTAGCTAATCTGTGTGCAGCAGAACAGCAATATTATTCCTTTTAGGTAAACAGAAGATCACTGAAAACTGTTTTTACTACTCTGAATTCCCTCTTGAGAAAGTGGGAATAACACCTACATAGACTGAACAAAATAAGGTGTGATCGGCTACAAATGAACAGTGTGGTTTGGTAGTAAAACAGCTATCAGGGATTTTTTGTTATTGTTCTAGAATCCAGGCATTCTGTGAAAGGGCTCTAGGTGGAAATGTTATCCTGCGTAGTAGAAGCAAGAGGTGAAGGAATACAAAGTATTAGAGAAGCTTGTTAGTTTAGACAGCTGTCCACAAGTACTGTGATTAGTACTATGTTGGCGCGCCACTGTGAACTAATACCGTGGATTTGGGTATCCTGCAGTTAAGAAAAAAGACCAAAGTAACTTGCCGTTCATAGTTTTGAAGCCGTATTATTTTCCTCCAACACAGAAAGGTAAGGAGGGCTGGGATTGGAATATTAGTGACTCTGTGCTGAGTTTAAAAATGTAAGTCAATGTTACTGGCTTTTTCATATTTTGTATTAAGACCATTTGGATAACATAAACACAGGGTGGGTGTGGTTAACGGCAAGGGTATCGATGAGGATTCTAGGAGGATTCCTGTGGTGGTTTTTATAATTCATGCCAGTATGATTCTTGCTTGGTTTCAGGCTTTTTTTTTTTGTTTGTTTGTGTACCATTTGACTGTCTAAACCTCAGGGAATAAAGCGGGGAAAAAAAAGATTAAGGAGTTCTGAAGTCTTGGTATATGGTCATCTGTTGGTTCATTGGCTTGTCCTTTGTGAGAAGGTAGATTTCCTTCTAGCTGTTGCTGATAATTAAAAATCCAGATGAGGGACAGCGGAGGGATAAGTGGATCAGTTTCAGTAAATTTATACAATACTACTATTGTGTATTGCTGCATTCTCCTTTTGCCAAGGAGTTTGTTCGGCCACTAATTCTGTAACACATTATGTTAAATACATTTAATTCTCTGTACTTTCTCTTAACTTTTTGTACAGATATTCAGGACTTTTAAGAAAATTCTATTTCTAATTAGTCACTGATTGACATCCCTATGTCATTATAAGGCTGATTTGGCTAAGCTGTGTCCAATAATGAATCTTTACAAGTTATTGCTCATTTCTAATTAGTATAGTGACTAGTTTAACTGTTTATTTTCCACAATCTTTTCAGCTCATCTATTTTCATCCAGGAACTTTTTTTCCCTAATTTGAAAGCATAAAACCAAGCTTTTTCTTCTTTTCTGACATCCCTATGTCATTATAAGGCTGATTTGGCTAAGCTGTGTCCAATAATGAATCTTTACAAGTTATTGCTCATTTCTAATTAGTATAGTGACTAGTTTAACTGTTTATTTTCCACAATCTTTTCAGCTCATCTATTTTCATCCAGGAACTTTTTTTCCCTAATTTGAAAGCATAAAACCAAGCTTTTTCTTCTTTTCTGGAAACATTAAAATAAATGAGATGACTCCGTAAAGAATGAAATTGAAGTATTTGAAATTTATAGGCATTGCTCCTCGAGACTTATGTTCATGCAGCATACCAATCGATGCTTTCTGTGCTGAGATATCAATATTATTCCCATGAGATATGCTGAGTAGAGCTCATGTTTGAGTTGCTTGCCATCTCATAAGCCTTTTGATTCCTGAGGACAATTCCATTTCTTAATGATGAAAATCTGTAGAGGGAGGAAACATAGAAGATAAACTGTCATCAGTGTTGTATAATGACATTTTGGTGACCCATTTTCTGTTGATAAAATGCAAATCCTGTGATTTTTTTTTTTCCTTTCAGCAACTATCCTGTGAAGCAGTAGTTCATGAGATTATTTATAATCATACTGATCAGAGTTGTTATTTGATTAAAGTCTAATCTCTCATTCCCTTTGAAACTTGAAGTAGATATCTGTATCAGCAGATTGTAGGCAAGTCTTATTATATATTGATATACTGCTTGTGTTTTCAGCTTGATTATTATGAAAGTCATAGTAGGTCAGTGTGCATACTTAGTGAACATCTTTTCCATGAGATGGAATTAAGTGAACAGTTTAACCCATCTTCCAGAAATACTCCTAATTACATACAAATATAAATAAGGGTGCATTGAAATGAATGTTTTAAAGTGGAAATATTTTAAACCGCTGCTTACTGTTGAGTAGCACTTTAGATAATCTTTTTCTTAGTCCCTTCATAATAGACAAGAATGTCCCATTGGTTTTGGGTTGCAAGAAGAAGCCAAATCATACCATACTTAGTGGATTTTAAATGGCATTGTCAAAGTAGGCTGATTTTTTTAAAAAAAAATATTTCAGAAGAATATAATTGTGTCTGAAGGAAATGGGCATGTGAGTTTTCATCTGATGGGCCAATTACATTTCCCAAAAAGAAAGAAAAGTGAGAAAATTAGTTTTTAGTTATACAGATAAAGCAACATAACTTATTAGCTGTCAATCTCAAAATTAAAGTTGCAGTGCAAGAAAAAGAAAGTAAAATAATAGGAAAATTTTGTCATCATTGGTAATAAAACTATAATGTATTTGAATGTAGTGAACAGAATTAAATTCAGCAGAAAGATTTGTCTGTATAAAATCTGACTTTATTGTAGACTTCGATTAACTGCAAAATGTCTGTCCTTTGGTCAGAATGAAGAAGAATTATTCTACAGTCCTATTGCTTTTTGTTTAGCTAAGATTTATACAACAGTAGCTTGTGATTAATATTTTATTACTTTTAATAAATGTATGTTCTATTTTCACATCTTTAAATAAAAATTGTATGTCTTCTTAAAGGCATTCTTCAGGTGAAGACAGTTTCTTTTAAATGGTAAAACAACCATGTGTATCCTGTAAAACTGTAGGTAAGATATCTTAACTCTTACATGCAATGATAATATAATTTTTACATTTGAAATTATACTTTTAAAAATTGCATTTGTTCTGATATTCACGTTTAATGCTTAAAATGGTCACCAGCTCAGATTATAGGAACTTAATAGGAGAACCCCCCAAAAATGATTTTAACTATACCTATCTTCAGTGTTGAAAACTTGTAAGAGCCTAGTGGTGGCATTTACTGAGGCAGAGCAAAGGCCATCCTTGAGCTCTATGAATGCAGAGCCCCATCTCTAGGAAGGAGTGGGATTTCACTGGAGTCCTTTCTCTGATAGATTTGTTGTAACTGAGAGTGATACGGGGAATCACACCACTGAAGAAACCAAACAGGCTGGCCTTGGCTGGACAGCTACTTAGACTGTCATCCTCTGTCCTCTTTCCAACTTCTGATTAGTCTTTCCTCCTATTATTTCCTTCACTTTGTCTTGTTCCTGAGAAAACAGCATAAATTTTCTTGATTGCTATGCTTCATAAACTGCATTTCAGCTTGTGATTTGGTGAAGTCCTCGTGGAACAGCAGTAGACACTGGCCGTGAAGAGCTTTGCAAGAGAGGATCTTTTGAGGAAAAGCTCAATTTGGGTTTTTCAAGATTTTGTTTCCTACAAAGCTAAAAGGTTTGTTCCTCCATGAGAAGCCATCAAATTGACTCCCATTCACGGCGCATGTGGGCCTCAGCGCTGAGATTTTCCCATGGTTGGCGTACACCCAGCAGTTTACTGGCACCATACTGCAACACAGTGTATTCCTCTTAGCAGTAGTAGGCTGCTAAGGATGTGTCATACTGATTAAACAGTCCAGAGTCCCAAAGTATTTTCCTAGGGTTTGAGTTCTCCTGGAATGTCCAGCTAAAAGTATGTAGTCATAACATACAAATTCGCTTGTGGTTGGGAAATAAATTACAGTGGTTCATCTTATTGTGAATACTATTTGCACGGTAGTGTTCTTTGTTGAACTCCGTGAGCTCACCCTGTTTTGGGTCCTTTGCAACCTCTGCTTTCAGTTTGAATTTAGACGTGAGTCATGGGTTGTGTTAGTGGCTCTCCCTGAATACAGAAAAAAAGTAGAAGTTCTTCAGCTGCATCAATTAGTGAAGCTGTGTTAAAGTCCATGGGACTACATTAATTTGTTACAGTAGTGGATAATAAAGTCCATTAGGTTTTGAGTGGTGGTAGTGGGCTGTGTGTTTAAAACACTTTCTTCGGGAATGATGCTTAGTCTTTGTGGAGGTTTGCTGTTATGGCCGTCTGGTGGGAAATACCAGCAAAGGTCAGTTAATTCCAGTGACTCCAGTTTCAGTTTTATTAGAACAGTAGTTCACTGTTGATAGACTCAGGGAAATACGAATGTCTACGAACCCATCATTATGTCAGGAACTAATTTATAGCCTGAGTTTTTTTGCACTGAAGTCATATGGTGCAGCTATGAAGAGAAATTATATGCGTACAGTTCAGATCTTTGAAAGAGAGAAGAACTTTCAGACTTTTAAAATTATTTTGGAAAAAAACTCCTAGCATTATCAAAGTCTTTAGTTAATTCGCAGCCAAAGGTAAGTTGAATGAATACCTGAATCTTACAAATGTGTAAGTATTTAAATGTATTGCTGAGACCTGTAACCACTTTCCTGTCATTTCTTGTGGTGAGGTAAATTCTTGGTGCCACCAGGCAGGAGGTTGTGAGAAGGATTTGTAGTCAGGCTGGGAGGTGGCAGTTGGGAATTCTGGTTGTCCGGGTGGACTGACTGGATTATAAAGACTGCAGCTAACATCGGGAGAGAGACAAGGAGAGAAACAAGCTCCTTGGGAAGGAGAAATTCTCCTTTTCCTTAGGCCCCGGAGAAGAAAAGGAGGGAGAAATGTCAAGATTGTGAGACTTTGCCATTTGGTCATCTGCAGACCTTAGCCAGGACATACTACAGCTGACAACCCCAGTAAAGAGGAGGTAGACTTTGTGGCTGCTTTTGACAAAACCCCATGTTTCTGAAGGGAAAAGGAACAGGGAAGGCTGAAGTGGGAATGATGGTGGTGTGTCCCTGTCAGTGTGTCTGGGAATGAGAGAGCCAGCCAAGCCTGTGGCCTCCCGGCATCAACGTGGCTGGCCGTTCTCAAAAGTAACCAGTTTAGCTTAAAAATTGTGATGCAGTTTTCTAGGCATAGTAATAATTGTCCTGAAGGGAGAGAGTATGTTGCTATTCCTGTCAAGGGTGTTAGAAAGTGTCAGGAGATTCAGAAAACTAATCACTCGTCTTTAAGGCCCACATTTGAGTACAAGACTTGCTTTAGAGGTTCCTCTGAATGCTTCCAGTGCTACGTGTAGCTATCCAGAATAGGGCAATTATATGGAAGAAAACATGACATCTATAATTTTATTGAATAGAAATTATTACATTCACCAGTAGTAACAGGAATAGCTTTTTGATTTGGAATCCATGCAAAATTTAGTATTAATTATGTATGTGGGGAGGAACCAATGAGAAATGAGTTGTGTTTAGATCAGTACACAAGATGGTCTGGAAGAATAAGCAGAATTCTGCATTAGTGTATGGCTTTATAGTCCTTTTGATTGTCATCTCTTTTGTTTTTTTTGTGGAATACAGAGTGTGACCAACTATAGGTAAACATATGACGACAGAAAATGTTAATTTGTTGCAGTTTGTGTAGTGGAAGCCTTCAAAGAGTGAGTGGACCAGTTTAATTTGACATAAAATTTTCTCTGTGTTCCCAGTGTAAACAGACTCTAGTGCAAAGAAGAATTCATTCCAATCGGGAATTGACTGAGTTTGCGAGACTAGCTTATAAAGTAGATAAGTAGATTCAGGAAAGCTTAAAAAACAAGAAATCCTTGTTTCTGTTGCCTCCATAGAGGATGAGGAAGAAGTAGTTACGGTAGAGTTACTACAAAGGTAGTAAAGAGAGGTATCAAGATAAAAAGCAGTGGAACAATTGCAGAAATTAAACTGCAGTAAATCGTAAGAGTGCAATGGCTTGCTTCCAAGATTTCTGAAGGAAATACATAGCCGAGCATCTGAGTGACTTCTGAATCTGTAATTTATTTTTAAATACTATGTCTGACCTGGAGGATAGCCACCTATTAGGAAGAAAAGTGATGTCAGGAATTAATAGGAAGTCAAACCCCAAACAAGTAATTGAGAAAAATAAATTAAGTCAACATCCTCAAACATTTTGACGAACATATTAGGAGGATTTAAGACTGCTGCTCACTTTAAGGAGACAAGTATGGAGAACTGCTCGTGGAAACAGTCCTGTCCAACCTCTTTTTCACTGTCAGAATGACTTAAAGCGAGTGTACAATTGCAGTCTTACTATCAAACACTTCTCTTACTGCTAGCGTATTCCTTCAAACTGTTCATATGTTTTTATGAACAGCTTGATTGAAGAGACAAGTTACATGGGTGTTCTTTAAAAAAATAGATTGTAAGTTGACATTGTAGTTGTTTATAGCAAACACTTCTGTAAGGTTTGTTGTTTTGCTCATACCATATTCTGCAAATGGAAGTTGTGTTGAGTCGTTAGGTCTTTCCTGTTCTTTTAGGGATAAGAGTTTTCAGGACAGGAGTAATTTGGGATTTTGGAAAAACTAGATCTTGTGAAGAATAAGATACAATTTCTACTTCGACATTGAAGTAATTAAGTACTGGGCAGTGTTATGCATTGGGGACTGCAAAGTAAATGATCAAATATCTCCTATCAAACAATTACAATAAAAAGACAAATTAAAACGGTTTGTATAGAAAAAGAAAAAAAAAAGTGATTAAGTAGGATACAAAAATTTTCTTAGATCTATTTCAGTAATTATTTTGGACTTTCCCTGTGTGAACACTTCTCATAGTTTTGAAAACAGACAAAGGTAAAAGAGAAAAAATCCTTGTGATGAGTAGATAATTAAAATCCTACATATACATTGAGATTAACATGATAAAGCTTTGAAATGGAAAAGGTAGAGATATGATGAGGGTACTTAATATTGCATATCCTAGTTTCTATGATTTTATTTTTTCCCATTAGACAAAAAGTCATATGAATGGAAAAGAAATTTGAATTACAAAATATTTTAAAATTAATAATACATTAACCAAACAGTACTGAAGTAAGAATTTCAGGAGAGTTTCTCTCTTCCAAAACTATAGTGGTATTATAGCCAGGCAAACCTTTTTTAACTGCAATAGAAGAGCACAACACGGCTAACCAGCTTCACTTACATGGCTGTTTGATCAGCACATGCTACTCTTCGTAGTCTTTCTTAAAAACAGTTGAGGTGTCACTTTGCAGTGTGGGTAGACAGTAGCCTCCAAATACTTACATTAGCACCTAGTTATAGTAATGTAATATGCTATACCAGTACAGAATCTTCATATTAGATTAAAAAATAGCGCAATTTAAAATTTTTACTTCTGCTTAGTATTGCTTAATTTTACTTTAAAGCAGCTTTTTATAAGTATTTGAGATTTTCTGTTTTGTTTGAATGTAGGTCAGGTGCGAGCTTCAGTTGAAGAAAACAGATTATGGTTAGATTTGTCAGTTACCAGCTACCAACAGTTCATTGCTGATTCAATTTAGGGTAATAGTACTGAATATTTGGAGCATCTAAAAATAATGACTTTTTTTCACTGTTGTCTCTTATGAAATAATGAAGCTATTGCTGCAGTTTGCAGTTGAGAGACGTTCTTGTTTAGCTGGAAAATGGAGTTTTACTGGAAGTAAGGAGACGTTCCATATAGGAGAATTAATCTTCTTCATCATTGTAGGTATTCTCTAACAGTATGAGAAATCTGTATCATGTCTGTGGCTACTGGATTTTACACTTAAATGTGTAATCAAGATTACAGTTTTATTTTATTGACATGCTAGCTAGGTATTAACAATACAGGACACTAAATAAGTCCCTGTAATATATCAAGAGCTTACCTTCCTACTTTAAATTTATCCGTCTTAACTGTATGGTGTTTCTGTTGGTACTACTAGTATTTCATAGGTTTTCTGGACACATGAAAAAAACATTGTACCAGAGAGGAGGATGTGCAGATACTTGTGTATTTTTTAAATTTTCTACTTTTGATCAAAACATTTCATTATTGTTGTCTTCAAGTACAGTCACCCTGGGTATGTACTTGGATCAGCATGAAGGTAGAAAAGGAGAACAGCGAGACACTGAAGTAGGATATACCTAGAAATTCCTAAAGCCTCTTCAGAGATGGTGTCAGACACGCAAAGTCAGCTTGGAACAACTATATCATGGATATGTCTTCTTCAGCAGCTGTCAAAATACAACATGTTCTGCTGTAACATTTTATTGAATGCAATATGATCATATCTCTGATTTGAAATTGATTGTGAATACCCGTGAAAATTAGGTAATGCCTTTGGGTCCATGACAAGTTACCAGTATATTCTGTTACGCATAGGCTGTGCAACTGACAAAACTCTAATTTACTGTTTGTTGAGTCTTTCTGAAGCAAATAGAAAACTGCAGAAAGTAATCCTACAATATATGCAATGCAATAATAGTGTGGTCCTTTCTGTGATTTAAATTAGAAAAATTAGTTACATTTTGAACTCACCAGGAGGACTTAGAATACTAAGGCTCACTGAAATTTACGGTAAGGCGATAGCTGCACAACTTCAAGCTCTTTTGAAACTTCTGCTCTATGATTCTGTGTTCATACTTGCAGAAATGATCGGTTACTCATCTCAGAAGTCAAGCTGATGTCCATTTTAAAGGAGTTGTGCACAATATTGCGTGTGTTTTTGCGCTGCTTTGAAATCTGAGACCCCAAATACTATTTCAGTGATTTGTAGTTGTTACATAGATATCCTAGAAGAAAGTATACAAAAATCATGGTGCTGATCATGAAATATTCAATAAACTAAAAAATGAACAATATTTCTGCTTTCTGCATTCTCTCCTGTGCTTGGATAAGAATTTTTATCCAAGCAATCCAGTATTTAAGTGTATTTACAGATGGGGTTCCTAACTAGACACTTATGGTATTTCACTTAGAGTACCAACAGGGCCATTTTCTGCAGCTGTCAGGAAAATAATTTAGACCTGTGTATCAATGATGTACCTTCCTCATTCTCCTGTAGTTTAATTCGAGTTAATAATTATCAGTACATCCTTCAAAGGTAACAACAGAGATACCTATCGCTGATACTTCTTCTGTGTTGCTCTTAAAGTACTGAAAATACTAACTCCTTTCCTAACACTTTGTACTTAGGGATGATGGTAAGTTCTTTCTGATTCTGCTACCTGTAGCATTTTTACTTTGAAATACCAATGCTGAGCACTCTTGAAGTGGTAAGTGCATGAACTTTGATATAACTCATTATTCCCCTTACAGCTTGTTACACAGATGGTTTGCCTCAGAAAGTAAGACAGGAGTGAAGCTCAGTATTTGATAATATTCATTCTACTTCCAGCACATATTAATGCAAACTTTTATATTTATGGAGGCAATCACTAGATGGCACTGCTCTATGGTCTTTGTAAGTTGTTATATTTTTCTTTTCTTAAAATATTCATTTTCTTCTCTGATACACGTCATAGTGAATTGTTACTGGTTTTATGGTATGATTTCTCTGGGATTTGTGGCAAATGGCAAGAAAATTTGACTAAAATAATTTTTGAGGAAGGTTAAATCCCTAAACATGTTGGTGCTTTGGTTAAGTATTTGGCAAGAGGAGAAACCTGCTGTTTGACGGTCTCTGTTCCAGGACTAGTAAATAGAAAATGTCGGACAAAAAAGCTTCAATAAGAATATTTTTCAATTTCTGTGTTGCTCATATCTTCTCCATTTGTAAATCAGCATGTAAGTATATCTTTTACTTCTTGTCAGGAAGGTGATCGTGTAATCCTAAATTTGCTAGCTGGCAATTCTAGCTTTTCTAATCTTAAATTGCTCAGTTGTCAATGCAGTCAATGCAGCCTTTAGCCAAGTGCATAATGAACAGAAGATGTAAGAAGACTTAATCCCTTCTGTCAACTGGGCTGCTAGCAAGGTGTATGGCTGATGCTGTTTATTCAACAAACTTTTGTGAATAGACAACTCCACCCCCAATTCAGAAGCGTGCTTAGGAAGTCATCACTGCAAAAACACTGTTACTGAACAGCAACCACAAAGTTAAAGAGCCTAGCAGACCTAAGACCATCAGCAGCAATACCCTGCCAAAATAAGGAAGCAGGAGCTGTTGTTTGCATGTGGCATCTTTTCAAAGTTTAAGGTACCATCACTTGAGTCTATCACTAAGGTTAAATATGCTATGGTAACAATGTTTGGTAGGACTTCTGTAAAGGGTAGTGTCTTAAAAGTCCTTATGCATTGGTCTGTTTTATTCCTGGATTTTGTTGTTTTGTTGTTAGGGCACCCTGGCACAGTGGGGCTCCAGGCCTGTCTGATTCCTCATTTATTTAAAGAACAGTATAAAAGAGTACACTTGTCTAATGGCTGCATATAAATGGAACTCTTTTGATCTCCAGTAAAACTGTCTCAGAGGTGTCTTCAGTTCTGACTGGAAGTACTGTAAGGCATTTTTTAATCAGAAGTTGACTGAGATTCTCTTAACATCAAACTCACTGTGGGATTCTCTCAAGAGTAGGTGGCAATATTGTCAGTAATGGCAGCCAGCAGGCATTAGCTGTTGTCAAATTCTGAATGATTAAAGAGTTAGACACTCATTTCTGAGCTTGTCCTTTGCAAAGGATTCTACCCTTTGGAATTATAATGGTGGTTGGAGCTGTGCTTGTGATTTTGGGGTTTATTCCAGAAAAAGGACTTGCCAGTCTAGCTTTCGGTGAAAATTAAATTTACATTCCCATGTGTTCATACTGTGTGGTATAAAGATTGAGAAGTTTTAAACGAAAGTCTTTTTTCCAGCATGGCAATTTTAAGTGCTTATTATAATACAGAATGTTGTGGCTATTCTTTCAGTTCTTTAAAGCTTTTTGTTACCAATTTCTTTTTCTTTTTCTTTTTCTTTTGCCTTCACAAAAAGGCAACAATATTTAGCTCGAGACTTTCAGAAAATATTTTTTGAAGACAAAACTATAAATTCATTGGAAGAAAATACTGAAGTTATTACATGAATTACTTTTCAACATGGGCTTTTTTTAAATAATGAAAACAAAGTGAAATGGTTGTTCTTAAATTACTTTGAGAAATGAAGTTACATATTTCATTATGCATTTACTTAATCTGGTTACTCTTGTGAAGTTATCATTTTAAATAATCTGCAAATTTGGTTTTGGTAATGATAATTTGCCTTAGAGAGAGCTAGATGAAAATGAATTTTGCAGAAGTTATCCATGAATAATTTTGGAACTTCATGAAGGGTTGCCAAAGAAATCCATAAAATCCAGTTTGTTTCATAATCCATAATTTTGATGTGAAGATTCTGGAGGCATGAGTGTGGTATTGGCATGGTAATACCCTGTTCAAGAGGATGTCAGTTTACATATGCTTTTAATTAGCAGTTTCAGATTAAAGTAGAATGCAGGATGAGGCAGTAGTGATGCTAGCTTCGAACTGGAAGAATCTAGGTTGGAGAATTATTTGCCCTAGATATTGAGACTGTTGCTCATGTCTTCATGCAGCAGCCAAGTGTTTGATGCAGGCACATCAGTACAGGAATACTTACTGACTTTTATCGCCTGCTGGTTTTGATAACAATATGCTTGTATCTGATTTCTAAGTGTCGTTTGAGCTGGTTTTTTTAAAGAATTACATCTGTGGACTCTGCATATGTGGTAGTGAGGAAACCATTTGTTCACCAGCTGCTAAGTTAGCAGCCCCGTTACAAGTATGTCTCACCAGTGGTTGGAATCTGAACCTCATCCTGTATTCATTTCTGGATATAGTTCACTGAATTGGTGAATATCTTAAGAGAGGCTGAATCAACTGTGACCCAATTATACAAGAAACTGTCATATAGACTACACTGTAACAACGAAAAAGTCTTAAAATGAGTCATTTTTTTTTAGTGCTAGGAAAGTGATTTTAGTAACACAGGAAAACATTGTTATGCCTAAGGCTGTTCTGTCTCTACTTAACTCAAGAGTCAAACTAACACTCCTTTCCTGACTTCCCTTACTGCCTTGCCCTCAGTTATAGCTGTAAAAGAACAGGCGCACATTTTATACTCTCCTGTGGCAGGAGAATGAGGCTGCCACATTTCTGCCTTCAGTTCCTTGTAGGAAACTTCTTAAAGATAAGGACCTCTTTTTTAATAAAAAAACTAAAAAAAACCCCAGCCTAAAAGCCCAGAAGAATTTTTTGGCAAATGACCACTTGGTTTGTTGTTTGATCAAGTAGCAATCCGATTATTTTGAAAACATTCAATAGTGTTTTATTTACAAGGTTTTAGAAGATTGTGGAAGTTTCAGGTATTTCCTAATTTATATTTCAAAGTGACTGAAAACTGGGCGCTTTGTTTCATAATGAGTATTTGCATTTAAAAACGAAAAATAAAAAGTGGCCAAGTACACTTCTGAATGTATGCATAGGTATGAAACACTTAACTTTGCAGTGGAAGTAGCATGACAGTCACAACAGTAATTTGAGGCTCTTCTTTGTGTGAGGGTAGAATATATTTATATATAAAATACCAATTTCCTTTATGAATATAATATATATATAGAACAGCTCCTCTATAGGTACTGAAACTAAAAATACTTTACAGTTTTGTATGTACAGTGCTTATGGCTAAATATCTTTACAAATGCACTTTGCAAATCTTTAAAGTTACCATGGGCTGTTACTGCCTTATTCCCAAGCCGTAGAAAACCCTGCAGCTTTGTTAAATAAGCTAAAGAGAAATACTTTTAATGGTGAACCATATAAAATGGAAAATGGCTTGGTACAACACTACAAGAACACTTGGGCATGTCTTACAGACATCTGATGAGCTCTCCAGTACTCTGTACTTACTACATTGCACAGTAACCTAGAATTTCAAACATGATGAATTTATGCTTTTTATATCACATAAATTAATCCATCTAGTGAAGCGGTACTTTATATATAAAGTCTCAAGGGCTTAACTGAATTGTCTCAAATGAGTGGGCTAAATTGTACTGAATAAGCGTATTGGTTTTATGTTACTATATTGGTTTTATGTACTATTTTTTTTTTTTGTTGTAATAGTAATTTAGTGAACTCATGTCTACAGTGCTTTGTCAAAGCTGAATCGTTGACATTCAGTAAACGTCTTGGCAGTGAACTTGAGAGGAGGAGTTATTTACAGTACCTGTTTCTGAAAAGGCCTGTGCTAGAGTATGCACTTCTGGCTTTTATTGCTTTTTCTGAGTATTTTTGAAACAGTAAGAGGAAACTGTACAATTCCTTGCCAGGCCCTAACATGCGGGTCTCAAGGACCTACTAAACCCGGTAGAATTCAGACTCAAGATGTCTCTTTACAGATATTTTAGGAAAAGGAGACTCTTTTCCAAAGGAACAGCCAGATTTCCACAGATCATCAGTCTGTGGGTCTTTTTGTCTGAATTAGCATGTGCAAGCCAACTATGGAATAGTAGGTGTGTAAACTCAACACTTACAGAACGTATTACAAGGAAAAGAGTTAAAGAGGGCTCTAAGTAGGGTTTTTTTTCTTTTTGAAATTAAAATAAGACCACTTTATCTTAATTAAGAGTGAATAATCTATCCCTTCTTTAAGCGCTACTGTCTTGAATATGGTACAGCAGAAGTTAGAGTTTTTAACAAGCACATCTATGCATATTCATACAGAACATTATCTTATTTTTGTTAAGAATTCAACATTTCTTGGAGAAGTTTGATTTTTATTTTAGGAACATGAAGAATTTTTTGGACTTACTGCTGTCATAACAAGTTCTTTACAGCTTCTGTCACCAAGAAAGAAAAATGGATTTTCCTTATGGAAATAAAAAGTTTTATTGAAGAATAGCTCTAACAATGGATTCTTTTAGTTATTTGCTTTGTAGCAATTAACCTCACAAGGACATTGGACTGAAAAACGTTTTTGCAGGTTTTCTAAATAGGTACAATAAAAACAATTCCACAAACCACTCTAGCTGAAAGGTACATGTTGTCTAAAGATTGCTGAAGGAAGTCTCTGGAAGGAGGTAGACCTATATCTCAGATTGGTAGATACATACTTAAATAAAGGTGTAAATAAACAGTACTGAAGTTTCCAAGCAATCATTGAATTCATCTCTTGAAAAAAAGATCTAAGAAGGACTTTGTAAGCAATGCTGCCCTTTTTTTATTTTACTTCAGTTAAACAGACTTAATTACTGTATTGAAATGCCACTGTAAGTCAGTTGGACTGGAGCAGACACTCAAATGGTACAAACTGTTGAATTCAAAGGATTATGTAAACCAGCTCAAGATTTACTTAATTGCTTTAATAGCATTCTTGCTTTGATTTAACATGAGAGTTGGTTCATACTGTTGTTGGAAAAGGCATGAAACAATTAACTTTAGAAAATGTGCAATGATTAAAAAATGGAGTTGCACATGCTTTTCAGCTCTTCCCCAAACTTTAAGTTACTGATGAACTTTTGGTTTTGTCTTTTGTTTCCATTTAAGCCCCACTCTGTGGTATCTTTTTCGCTTCAGGATACTCCTTTTTGTTCTAGTGTTACCCAAATAGTGTAATGATTACAAGCTTTTCTTGAGCGTGTTTTGATATCACTATGCTATTGTTTTCAAGAGGAATGTAGGTCTTTGTACAAGAAGCAATGCTAATACAAAATAAAATTTTAAAAAATGATCTTATTACCAGTAAGCATAGTACAAGTATGTCTGTTCAGCATCTTGTTTCAAAGAATTTTTTTCCAAGGTGTTTGAAATACTTCCCATTTTTATTTTTCAATACAGTTACTGAATGGGAGAATTAAATCTTCCTGATTTCAAAAGACATGTCTCTCCATTCTGTAGTTCTCTGCAAGAGGGACTGGTTTGGAAACTGTCGTGCCAGTAGAATTACATTCTTTCTTCAGTACAGTTTTTGATTCAGTATGAAGCATGCCATCTGGTGAAAGTGACTGATTCACTGTTATTTCTGCCCAGGGGAGCAAAATGTGTTACAGGTTTAAAAAAAAAGAAAAAAAAAAAAATAGTAGGACTGGATCCTCATTTGGTGGGAAATAGTTTATCTTTGTTTAGATTCTTTGCTGTCAGTGATGCTGTTGTGATTTCCATGAGGCAAAGAATTGGCTTGCAAGTATAAAACTTTGTGTAGTATTGTGAACATTTAATCAATTTTCATTTGCTCCGTCAGGGTGGTGTAAGAACTAACAGACAAAACCAAATAGGATATCTGAAATCTTTATTTTATGGCTAACACTAGATTTGAAATCACTCTTCGGTGTTTCATTGAAGGAGTCTTTGGAAGAATCATATACAAATGTGTTTCCTTGACACATTATGTGCCACTGCCTTTTATTTTCTGTTTGAACAAAATTTCTCAGAAGAAATAAGTTATTTGCCCCAAATGCAGTTTGAGCTGAGTTCATCTCATAGTTTTGACTTTGTGTCCAAAATAGCCTCAGCATTTTGCTTGAATATTGGTCAAATAAAATACTGTCTTTTAGCTTCAAAAATATACTTTGAAATTATGTTTGTCTCATTTGCCTTTTAAAGTAGATTAAAAAAAAAAACCAACAACACAGGAAACAAATATAAATTTGCTCAGATATTTTTAAAAAGGGAAGTCATCAACAGTTAGGGTTAGTCATGAAGTCATTCAAGGGTTAGGCTGTGCCGGAATGGGAATGGTCCATATGATCAGGAGTTTCTACTGGAAATGAAAGGAAGGAAAAAAAAAAAAAGGTGGTTTCAGCATGACATTCGGGTGAAGGAATAAGTGTTTATCTCTTATCTTTGCCATTAAGGCAACATCTGTGATGCTGGTAGATTACTTAAGAGATGCTGAGTGATGGTGTTATCATCAGATTCTGGGTACTGAGGAAGAGGTGTGTGCCAGACAAGTACGGTTGAAATCAATAGTAGATGTGGTCACATGTGTGAAGAGCAAGTAAACATGGACATATTTAGACAAATTTGGCTCTTCAGGTTGCCAATCAAAGATTATCAGTGACACTGTGTGTTGATAATTTCATTCCTAAGATCTTACTCTGCATAACAGGTATTAATTGCATGATCCACAGGCTCATGTCACATTGATGTGTGTTTGAACATAAATTTCTGTTGTTTTTTTTTCCTCATGTTATAGCCTGAACTGTGTTCCAAATAGAAAAGCTTACTCACAGCAGTCTTTCTCTCTCAGTTATCTTCTTTGCCCCTTCTATAGCCTGTTCTCCCATTAGCCTTGCTGTTCCCTTCTAGCGTGTTTAGGTAAGTCCCCAGCCACAAAGACTGTTAGTACTTGAGTGCAGAGGTTTCTAAATCACAAATCAGGAGTCTGAGTTACATAAGAGGCAGATAAATACCTGGTTTATAGGTATTTAGATCTTAAAGACTGCCATAAAATATCCGAATAAAAGACTAAGTAATCCCATCCTCAGAGCAGAGATTGATACCATGACTTTCACTGTTGGATGTTGAAGCTAAGAATAGCATGTTACTTTGACATAGTGTTACTGTAATAGATACCCTAGAGAGATGTTTGACCAGTAATTTGCCTTTTATTGTAAAAAGGGGCCAAAAGTGTTTTCCTCCTCTTAAGATGAAACTTTTAAAATGCTTTTCTTTGTCTAACTTTGATTCTTGAAACATCTGACCTGTCACTCAAGACAGTACCTGACTTGCTGTCCTTGTTCCTTCATTTGTGTAATGTGCAGTTGCAGAATAAGATTCCTTGTTCCAGAGACTGGAAGAGAAAGTGATACTAGGATTTTAACATGTCTCTTAGAAGAAGTTTTTCCTGAGAGATTTAGTACCAGTCCCACGACATTTCAAGGACTTTAGCTGTCAAATATGACACAAATTTCAGACATTCAGATACATAGTAAGCATCCGTAGGGATACCATGCTACTTCCTGCAACTAAAAGAGAAGTTTATTCTTCAAAATAGGAAAAATTAGAGGAGAGAGTTGAAAACTAACAGATAAATGCACTCTGATCCCATTCACTGTGTAAATAGTCCTGAGGGCATAGTTTTCTGATCAACCCAAGCTGACTGGGTTTTTAAATTGATTTGGTTTGCAGGCAGGCCAGGTGTTTGGTCTTGTTGACCATGTGGCTGTGTGAGCATTACTGTAGGTGCAAAGGTGGTGCCATCTCCTTCAGGTAGCATTACAAAGTTGGACTGACTTAAACCAAGCTGAGACAAATGGTCTTGGAGCTATGGAAGCAGTGCACAAGGACTTAGAATTCAGAACTGAGATTTGCTAGTGGTGTCCTGTGTGCCTAGAGCTACATGCTTTTCCTTTGTAAAACTTCAGTGATGTGGTGTGAGGTTTTTTTGTTTGTTTTTTTTTTTTTCATTGTCTGTTTTTACTGCCGAGAATTCAAGCCCTCTGAGGTAGTAAGTGAGATTGACCATATTTCTGTGTTGCAGCACCCAATACATACAGCAAATCTTGAGTTGAGCTGGTAGATATGAAGGTAGTACTGTATTTTCAGCATGAAAACACCTCTGAGCTGGGTCTGTGTTATGTTAACTGTTTGTCCTGTGGTAGTGACACTTCCCCACCTTGATATGATGATACCAGCTCATTCTGCTACAGCAGGATATGCCAGGTGTAGTACATATCTGTGCATTAAATATATTCAGTACTGTGACTTTTCAAGGGCGCTTTCTGAGGAGCATTGTCTTAATAAGTCGGTGTACTTGGAGTATAATGAAGAGTAAGTCAAATCAATTACTCTATTATGGATATATTTAGTAGTTTTTTAAAAGTGAGCATAGAACAGATTTTTTCCTTCCTGATTACTTTTCCAGGTGTTTTTGCTACAGCTGAGTTACAAAAAAAAAAAAAAAGAAACAAGAAAAAAACCCAGTAACTTTAAAATATTTATGTATTTGTCACCATTTAGAGCTTTAATAACTGCAGGTCAAAGTTGCTATCGTGGTTTAACCTGGCAGGCAGCCAAATACCACGCAGTCGCTCACTCACACACACACCCCCCTGCCCCCCAGTGGGACAGGGAGAGAATCGGAAGGGTAAGAGTGAGAAAAACTCATGAGTTGAGATAAAGACAGTTTAATAGAACAGAAAAGAAAAAATAATAATGATAACGATAAAATATACAAAATGAGTGATGCACAATGCAATTGCTCACCACCAACGCTGACCGATAACCAAGTAGCGATCGGTACTTCCTGGAACACGCCTGCCATTCATATACTGAGCATGACGTCACATGGTATGGAATACCCCATTAGCCAGCTGGGCTGGCTGTCCTGATTATGTTCCCTCCCATCTTGTGTACCTAGCTCAGTCAGTAGGCATGGGAGCTGTCCTTGGACTAGGAGGGCACTTAGCAACAACTGAAAACATCACTGTGTTATCAACATTCTCCTCATACTAAATCCAAAACACAGCACTAGGAAGAAATTTTACCATATCCCAGCCGAAACCAGGACAGTATCCACCCCTTATTCCCACTTTTTTTTTTTTCCCCGTCAATACATTTCAATTAATCACCACTATC
>NW_009230322.1:0-8573 GCF_000690835.1 Fulmarus glacialis
GAACAGGACTGGCCCCAAAACTGAGCCCAAATTGTAACAGTTAATAATTCTATTAGAGTTGCTTTGCATACCTGGAAATGTATTGTGTGGTTTTGACATTCCTTGTGCAACTCACCTAAAATAGCAGTCTAGAATCCTCGGTTTTATCTTCTGAAAGAAAGCTGAGGACATTTCTGTGATGACTTTCAGCTACAAGGTGGCAGTTCACTTGTCTGTAATTCAAATCATATTTGATCATGTCTTGTCCTAGATAAGACTTTTGATTGCACTGTTTACTCCTATTGATACTGACCTGTTGCCTTAATGAAAAATTACTGCTTATCTTATTTTTGGTTTTCTTTAGAATTGACCAAGCACCAGTAGATGGCAGCCTAGGCTGGATTTAAGGAACAGTTTTATGAAGTTTTGACAGGGTGAATGGAAGTGTAGACATGCACACACTAGCTGCGTGGATAGATAATTTTTATAGGAATATATTGCAAAGCTGTATTTAATCCTTCCGATGAAGACTTTACAATCAACAGCCTGTAGTTTACCAGAATGGCTACTGTGAATGCTTGTGCAAAGGCTAAGTGAGAGCTTTAACGGTGCTAAACACCCCCCCGCCCGGCGTTAAAAAAAAAAAAAACAACTTAATAACATAAGTAGAACAAATTTTGAATTCTTTAGGCTGCCAGTTTATTTGTGGTTATAAAAGATGGAAGAGATCTAACGTTATTTCTTTCTAGGCCCCGACTTTGTTGTTTGTGATGAAGGGCACATACTAAAAAACGAAGCATCTGCTGTTTCTAAGGCAATGAATTCTATTCGATCTAGGAGAAGAATAATTCTTACAGGAACGCCACTGCAAAATAATCTTATAGAATGTAAGTAGTTCTCTGATTTAAGAAGTGTTTATTTCCTTGAATATACTTTTGTCTTTCAGCAATATACAGATTTAGTTTGATTAGAAGAAAAAAATTTAATACAGTGAAGCTGTTTGCTAGGTTTCTGTATCTAAAAAACCCCTAACAATCTGGTTTTGCATTTTAAATCATTGTCTCAAGATGTGGCTCCATGATGGTTTAAGCCAAATTAAAATGAAGCTGTTGGGAATCTGGCCTCTTCCCCATCCTTTCCCTTGGCGTGGCCTTACATACAGCTGATTCCTTAGGGAGCCTGTATGAGGTGTATCAGAAAATTAATAATGCAGAAGTGAATAGCGTTTTGGCAGTTTAGTTCCTTGATCTGGCTAACCAAAGGATCGGATGAGTCTCAGCATGTCAAAAGGGGAAGGGAGAGAATGTTCAGAGGGGAAGTGGGTGGACCAGGTCTTGCAGCAGCATTAATTTAAATTGTTTTAAACCATTGTAGAGCAGTGTTCTTAGTGAACTTACTGAACAGTGATTTATGTTACTGTCTTGGGAATTTCATTCTCAACTAGCTTGTAACATTTACTCCTGTTTGTTAATACGCTTTTTTGTAATGTTTTTTCCTGTTGATTAATATGCATTTGAATCTATTTAAAAATCTTTGCAAATACGATTTTGCTACGATTGCTTTGTTGTACTGCAGCTTTCAAACTTTGTGTAACAAACACAGTGAGGTAGTTTTAAATCTGACATTAAATTTAGACGTTACCTCTGTGCTTAGAGTATGTGTCAATTTAAGATGCCCCTTCTGGAAAAGGTTGGGGTGGTTTGGGTTTTTTTGCTCAATAGAAAGCTCTTAGTTTTAGATATGACGTATTTATTTTCTGTTAGAATTAATCCCAGTACTATGCTTTCCATTTTGAACAACTCAAGTCTGACCTTTTTGTCCTAGATCACTGCATGGTTAACTTTATTAAGGAGAATTTGCTCGGTTCAATTAAGGAATTCCGAAATCGATTTATAAATCCAATTCAGAACGGTCAGTGTGCAGACTCTACTCTGGTAGATGTCAGAGTAATGAAGAAGCGTGCACATATCCTCTATGAGATGTTAGCTGGATGTGTTCAGGTAAGAACAGTTTTACAATAACTAATTACTTGAATTAGCTTCAGGGAGCGGGGGGAATTATTTCAGCTTGTTCTGATAAAAGCACTCAAAGGCCTGTAAACTTGCTATTTGAGAGCTCCATTGAATCCAGCTATTACTTTTGACTTAAATATTTTCACTAACTACTAGATCTCTGCATTATTTCTTGTGACTAGAAAAACTTAGAAAAATTTCATAGTTTTTATCCAAATGTCAGTGTATCCTAAGGAGGACATATATGTATATTAGAGAATACAGCTGTTTTCCTGCTAGGAGACTAGAAAATTATATGGTAGAGTTGCTTTGAAATACTCTCTTTTAATTCCATATACCCATTTAAAGAATACACATTTAAAAACTCAACTGCCTTAAAAACTGCACAGAAAGTTGGTTATCCATAGTTTGTCACTTGGTTCTGAATTCCTATTTTTTCTGATTTGTGAGAATCAGAACAATGGGGAAGAGAAGGAAGATTAATCAGGTCGAAAAGGGTGAAGAACTTGTTACCTTGAAGACCTTAGATGAGAAAAACAAAACAAAACTGCCTAGATTTCCAGATTGAGGGCTGGATTCCTTGCTCTTCAGTTAACCTGCTATGGTATTCCACCTCGTGTGCTGTCAGCATGATGTTACTGCTCTTCTGCTTTATAAGCCCAGGCACTGGCAGTCTGATGGAAGGTGTGATGCTAAGTGTCTCTTCCTGGCTGTGCAGTTGTTGGTAGTTGATTAAATAGTCCAAGTGGGAATGAGGTGGGTGAACTGGTCATAGTGGGATAGTCCCACAAGCAGATATTTCTTTCTCCTTGAAAGAAAGAAAAAGGTTTAAGGCAGTGTGTAAGGCTGGTAAAAGACCTCCTATCATAAAATTGTGATCTTGGAAATACGAATAGTAGTGAGAGGATAGTGTACATAATTCTACACATCTATACAGCAGTACAGGAACACAAACGGAAAGACAGAACGAGAAGAAGAACCTAAATAGCGAGTAAATCTTACGTGCCTTCAGATGCTGGGCACCCTGTGTTTGTGCAGCATTGGATGGAGCCCAGACAGATTTTCTCACAGCATGCGCGCAGAGCAGATCCTGTCTGTAGAGAGCAGCTCTCCCTTTGGGTCACAGGAGCTATTATATAATTTCCTTAGAAGAAAACAACTCTGTTCCTAAAGGGTGTTCTCACGAGAGCTTCTTGCTGCACTTCTAGATAACAGCAAGGCCATGCAGGTGGCTTAATCGCCAGTACCGAGTGGGAGCTGCCTGCAGGCTCCTCTGTTGCAGTGAGCTGGCTGAGGTTATCCAGCAGCCAAGGAGTCTGTGCAGCACAGCGCAGGCAGGTTAGCTCTGATGAAGGTCACTTAACTCCTAAACGTGCAACGGTCTCTCCGTCAGGATCAATACACCATTCACCATTTGGATGAAGGGGTAGGTGGAGAGTAGACTAGCGTAAGAGTCAAAAAAATGAAAACAGAAGTAAATTTTGCATTGCCCCAAGCAAGTATTCAGAAACTATGTACTCTAAAACAGAAAACAGCTAACCTGAGTGTGAGTGAGTTCATCTGTGATTCAAACAATGATATTAGCTGCTAGACTTAGCCAGGCTTTCACAAGAAAAGGTTTTAGTATTTCTAAAAAACCCACAAAAGTAGTTAGCAGTGCAGCTACTGAAGTTGCAGTCAACTTTGCAAGGACTTGGAACTGGGACATGGGGTTAACAGGTCGTATACTTTTGACTAGACAACTGCATTTACTAGGTAAGATGGGCTTCTGCAGACAGTGCCTTTAATTGGATTGTATGCAGTGGGCTGTTTTTTTCCCTTAGTGGTTGGAAAGCATCTGAATCATTGTAATTTATGCATGGTGCTTTGTCATTTAAGATGCCAGAAGTTCTTAAGCTCTCAGTAGTCGTTTTCATGTTTATATGACTAAAATACTGTTTGTAAAATTACAGAGGAAAGATTACACAGCATTAACGAAGTTCCTCCCACCAAAATACGAGTATGTTCTAGAAGTTCGAATGACACCTATTCAGTGCAAACTCTACCAATACTACTTGGATCATTTGACAGGTATGTGCCTACAATTCTCTCAAGTAACAAGATTGATGGTCATTTAATAAGGGGCTTTTTGCCAAAGTTGGTAGGTTGGGGTTTTTTTAATGTGCATTACTGGCTCTACAGATGTATTTTTCTGCTTCCTGTAAGATTTACCTTAGCTCTGAAACTTATATTATAGCAAAACATTTGGTTGCACATAAAAACATTTTTTTTGAGGAATATTAATATTTGCATCTCTTAACAGTAGTCCACTTTCAGGTTTTGGTTCAACTCTCTTTTCCTCCTTTTCTAAACATAAAATGTAAATGATTTAATGTTTTACTCTTCCAAGAAACTAGATATTGACTATAAAACTGGAGGGAGAGAATGCAAAATTGAGATGTACTGGTGTAAGCGCGCTGCCAAGCCTTGCAGTTTTCTTTTGTCATTATGCTAGCTGAAGCTGTTATTTGTCAAATATGGGCTCTTTTGTGAAACTATCTCTTCTTTTGTTCTCAAAACCCACAAATCTGGTTTTCACAATGACCTTGCTTTTCATCAGCTTTCAGTGGGGTCTTGACTGGTCTGTCTTGCAAGTATTGGGACTTGCATCTTCCCAATAAAACGTAAATTTGTTTAATTGAAAAGGTGTATAAGGAAAAAAAAAAACCAAAACCCCGAAATATGTTTCTGTGGGCTGGTGTGCTGTTCACTTATATTAAGATAAGCCACTGCAGCTTGTAATTTTAGTATATCAAGGTATTGGAATATCAACACTTCTAAATGTTATACACATATGTACCACATAAACTATTAGAATGGTAGTCTCAAGGAACTTTTAGTGAGGTTTTCTGTACCACTGTGCTTCATGCAGCCATATTCCTCAGCAGCAGTTTTTGGGTTCTGGAGCAACTCTGGTTTTTTAAATACTGTTTATAATAATTGACTTAATGGTTGGGGGTTGAATTCCATAGTCAAGAATGTTTAAGGCACTGCTGTTAGGATTTTGTCTCAAGCTTGAGGTGTGTATTCACTTTCTGTGGTGATGACAAAATGTACTACGTAGTCTGTTGTGCCAGGTTTTTGGGTTTTTTGGTTGTTTTTTTTTTTAATGCCTGTCTGTTGCTGATGGATTTTTTTTTTTTTTTTTTTAAACTATATTTTTCTATTCTGGTTACTCTCCCAAGTTTAATTACAAGAAAGATATCTCAAATTAAGCTATGACTTATAGTAATATGAAATTCACTGTGTTGTCTTAATGATTTTAGAGTCCGGATAGTACGGTCTGTGATCTCCTAGATAAACTGCCAGCTCGACTTCATTTCCACAGTTCTGTTGTCTATTGTCTCTATTTGGCTAAGTTATAGAAGGAAAGAGTTTTGAAGGACCAGTGAAAATAATTTCACTTCTACTGATACCTCCAGTAATAATTGGGTGCCTAAATGCCAACTGCCCTGTTTGCCCTTTTACTCCAAAGGAGTAAAAACTTAGTGTTTTATTTAAAAAAACTGTAAAATAACCAAAACAAACACCACCACCCCCTTCTTACATTAATAGGACTTCACAACAGTATATAAACAATGTATGTTGTAGTGCTGATTCCTAATTAGTTCCGTACTGCAGTCTGTTCTGTGTTGGCTCTTCTTTATATAAATGTTCTGAAAAGCAGGTTATTTGTGTTCTGTTTATTTCTGCATCATGCTAAATGCCTTCCAAAAGCTAGTAGCTTAAAAATGATAAGCATTAGCTATTTACTTTACAGGCATGCATATAAATAATTTAGGTTAAATCTTTGTAGCTCTTCATAGGAACTTTTTAATCACAACAGTTACAGTAGTTTGGTAGGTTATCTTTGGCCTATTTCTGATACAAAATGGGGCTGTTTTTGTAATTTCAGACTCTCCCAACACTGGCTTTCTTGGTCTGCCATGCTTTTAGATGGCAAATCTTTTACAGATCATTGATTAGCGTAAGAGCTAGTGCTGTATGTTTACAGCTGTTCTTCTCTTACTCTTTACGGAAGTCTTTACATACAATGGCTTTCAATACTTCTTTTTTTAATAAAGCAGGCAGCATATAAGAAGAAGTAGCCCCTAGTCCAGTGTCTCTTAAAGTTAAGGGAAAGGTTTGCTCTGGCAAAAAGCCTATTATAGTGAGCTTCAAATTTGCTACATTGTTGGAGTCATTAATTTATTAACAGGGTGTATGTGTAACTAACTATAAGAAAATGCACTGCCTAACAGGTAGTTTAATTAATCGCCTAGACTTGAAGGGCTCACCAAAACTATTTGGGTTTAGCTAAGTTTGTATTTGCCAAAAGGGGTTGTACTGTTTCATGACTTACCAGCCCTTTGTGGGCTGCTTAAACTCCCTAAGCTAGTAGAAGGCATTATCTGCTTTCTCTGTCTTTGTCTTGGGTTAGTGTCCTGCCAGTTTGGTCGGCTCAGTCAGTGCCAGAGACAATATGAGAAAGAAGAGGGCAAACAAGAGAAAGGAAAGACCAACGGCCTCTTTTAGAGGGGAAGAAGCTGTCTAAGCTAACCATGGCTCAGGTCTTCAGAGCGAATCTCTATGCTGGTTGCTGATGCCCACATTAATTCTTTGCATTACTTTTGTATTTCAGAAGACGATGACGTGCTTTCTGATTTTCATTAAGTAAAAAAAGGGAGTCTTGCTACTGAAGATAAATATAGAAGGGAAATTGTTGCTTCTCGTCTGCAAATTTTTAAAATTACATTTTCCTGTGCAGTGTAACAGGCATGAACTAAAATACACACTTCAGATGCAATTTTACCAAGTTTTTCCTTCATTTAGTGAAAGTGATAGGTGTTTTCTTTCACTTCTGTGATACAAAAAATTAAAAAGAGTCTATAGTCCTAACAAGGACTTGTTAACTTGAAACTTGTTAACAGCAAGTTTCTCTGTGATGTTAGCTCAGGTTTAGGGAAGTCAAATTTAAGAACGTCTGTTGTCCTTACAATTCCATTTCCCAAAGTCATAGGGGAGCCCAAATGGGAAGATACTCGAAGCTGTTGTATGATTAAAACATAGCAAGAACTTGCTTTGTTAAAATATTTGTACTCTCTAGATGTTTACTGGGATTGTCTTGTGCATTGAGCAAATGCACCGAATAAGCTTTGTGCCCGTTTTGCCGTATTTGATGATTGTGGTGCAATAAATACTATTTTCTTGCAGGTGTGCATGCCTTAAATTATGCATATAATAAATACGAAACCCAATCTGTTTCAAGAACCAAAAGTTAACGTGCTGCTTAATGAGAAATTGAGACTACAAAAAAGAAATTTAACTCCGTGAACGTTGTACTACTTTGCACTAATTTGTGCTTGGACAATGAAAAAATAGGCTGGGCTTTTTTTAGATTCTTTATTGTAATAGAATACTGCAGCATTACAAGTCATTAAATAAAGGTAGCTCAAAATAGTAAGCCGAATTCATTGAAACCTAAATGCAAATGTTATTTTGTGTTTTCTACCTTGGACTGCTTTTACAAAACCTAAATAGACATGACTGTCCTTTTAAGAGGATTTGGATTCATTCCTATACTGGGGAAAAATGTGCTTTTATGTAAAAATGTAATCATGTTTCTCATTATCAAGAAAAAGGGGAAAATCTAATTTTGACAACTTTAACTAGGAAAAAAATGCCTGTGACTCAGTAACTTGACCTCTTTTACAAGAGACGTTACAATATGATGTGCATCTGGAAAGAACACTCAGTACTGCACTAACAGATTGTTCAAAGGGGGAACAGTATGTGGCAAACTTACTTCAAGGTTTCACTCTAAAATCTGAACTTTATTGTCAGGTGTAGGTAGTGGCAATGAAGGTGGAAGAGGCAAAGCTGGAGCTAAACTATTCCAGGATTTCCAGATGTTGAGCAGAATCTGGACTCACCCTTGGTGTTTGCAGCTGGACTATATTAGCAAAGAAAATAAGGTAAATTAGATATATCAAAATACTCTCTATTGAGAACTTTCCAAATAAGCTTTGCCAAATGCTAGGTAAAGTTTCGTCAAATTAATGGAAATCTTTGTTGCTGTGGGGTAATTTTGCTGCTGTTTTTGTCATATTTTTGTTTCTGGGTATGTTGTCATTCTTAAAACATTTTGCAAGGCCAACCCTTTGTAGAACTTACCATTGTTTAAATGAAGAATAAGCAGATGGCTAAAGTTTAATAAAAGCTTCTGGATGAGCATACTTAATAAAATTTCTGTTTTTTCTCTTTTGAGGGCTATTTTGATGAAGACAGTCTGGATGAGTTCATAGCTTCAGATTCCGATGAAACTTCAATGAGCTTAAGTTCTGATGATTATGCAAAGTAATTGAGCTTTTATTTATTGCTATTTGTTGGATTTATTTCCCTAATAGAACTTAAGTGATTCCTATAAAAGTGAATGTTTATTTTTTGTTTTATATATCTGTTAGAATATGTTCTCTAAGAGTAGAAATTTTAAAAAATAAGGGGTGTTCGATGTTACCTTTCTAGGAAAAAAAAATCCAAGGGGAAAAAAGTGAAGAAAGAGTG
>NW_009230322.1:8604-32555 GCF_000690835.1 Fulmarus glacialis
CGGAAGTGGCAGTGATAATGATGTTGAAGTCATTAAAGTCTGGAATTCAAGATCTCGTGGAGGTGGAGAAGGAAATGCAGAAGAACTTGTAAACAACCCTCCATCTGTTACAAAATCGGATGAAGGTGAGTATAATATACAAGTAAATAAAATACAAAGCAGCTTAATTTTGCAAAAGGTGATTTGAGAGGGCTGTCAGGAATTCTGCTTTGTTGCAAAATGGCAAATTCCTTAATTCCATGAACTGCTTCTATGCTTGCAGCTCCCGCTACTTCTAAGAATATAGTCTGCTTGGAAAAACAAGGGACTAATCTTTGGTAATTGCTAATACTGCAAACACTATTTTTTCTTTGCCTATTTAGCTCTTTTCATACCAGTTAAGCCTAATAATGAGGAAACAATTCTGTAGTTCAGACATTTCAAAGCATTTAAATGGAGACTGTGCCTTTATCTTTTAAATTTTTTTTTCGCTTGTTTTTTATAGGCAAAGCTACATCCTCTTCCAATCCTGGTAGCCCAGCACCAGATTGGTACAAAGATTTTGTCACTGATGCAGATGCTGAAGTGTTGGAACATTCTGGGAAAATGGTGCTTCTCTTTGAAATTCTTCGAATGGCAGAGGAGCTTGGAGACAAAGTGTAAGCCAGTTCTAGAGATATTTTTAATGACCTTATAAATATATTAGTCTGACAGTGTTCTTCATTCAGTCTTCATAATGCTGTAGCTCAGTTTTCTGAAGCAAATGTGCATGCTACGTTCTTTTTTATCAGTGAGTTTTCCCATACATGCATGTACTCTACCAAAGTCTGTCTTTGTGTCTAGAAAGGCTGTTTGTTTCAAAGGTAGTATCAGAGTGAGGAGGGGAGAAAAATAAAGCAATACAATAATTAAAATAACCTCAGAGGTGAATTTTGTGTTTCCTGTTTCTGTTTTCAGCCTAGTATTTAGCCAGTCCCTAATATCTCTGGATTTGATAGAAGATTTTCTGGAGCTGGCCAACAGGGAGAAAACTGACAAAGAGAAGCCTCCTATTTATAAAGGTGAGCGTCACCGTGAACAATTGCAAAGCTAGTAGCTTTTTTACAAGTCTCTATTCAGTCCAAAGGGAAAGGATTTGAAATAATTTTTTTCATTAGAAGTATTGTATGTTCTGTACTATTCCTGAAGTTGGCAGGATTATCGGTCTCCTCTGCAGGTGGTCTCGGCTATCCCATTGTGGACTCTTGCTTCTGATTTCGTTCTGTATCATCCGTGCTTAATATAGCTAAGCAGATTAAATGTTCATCATCTGAAAGGAGAGAAGGCATTTTGTTAAATTCTGTACAAAAGTGATGTTATATGCTGATGCGTGGCAAATTCTGATCCTTCCTACCGGGAGAGAGATAATGAAAGAAAATCAGGCTACTTTAAAACTGTGTGTAGAACATGCAAGATGTGAATTTAGGCTTTATATGTACTGCAGTAGATTAGTTTATGGATTTCATAAGGGAGCAAAGTATTGAATTAATTATTACCCTAGTGATGCTCAAATGGCGAGGAATTTCTCACTAGCCAGACATGTCCTCTGTGTAGGATGTTTCTTCCGCTTACTCTGTGAGATCCTCACAGAGCTCCTGATGGTACAGTTCATCTTTATGTGAAGTTTCAGTTCCCAAAACGTGTTGATTGAAGAATTCCTTTGAATCTGCCATTCCTTTCGAATATCTTATTTCTAAGTGTATAAACATGTTGAACAGTTGCATAAGAGAAATGTGACTTAGTGGTACCAACACCATAGTTGGACGAAGATCTCCACTATCTCTCTCTCACCGACTTACTGTTTCTGGCTGTCGTTTCCTTACCTGCTGACTGTTTCTGGCTGTCTTTTCCTTCCCTCCTGAACATTTGTCATCTTCAGATATTAAGAGCCGCCTGTATTTTATGGAGTTTGTGCCTTTAGTCCAAGATAATGTTTTAAGGGGTGGGGTTTTCTTCGTTTGTGGTAGTTCTTTTGGTAAGCAATTAGACTATGTATCATAGCAAGATTCACCATATAGAGACCTTCCTGACATAACTCAATAATCTGTTTCTTGTAATTGATTGTATTGAGCAGTGCTGTCTCCTAAAAATGCTGTTTTCTTTATAATTGATGGCACAGTGGGGTTCATTTTGTGTACATGTATCTTGATGGCCATGAATGGGCCATGTTAATTGGGGAGAGAAGAAAATCTTCTATCAGCTGTAACAATTTTTTTTCCCTATCTGGCAAGAAGTAGCAATAAGTCACAGAGAAATTAAACTCAAAAAGATTTTTCTGAATTTCAGTTCCAAAATGATTAGACCTTGACTTTTGAAATCGCCTTTTGAGCATTTACTTGTGAATGCTATTTGTATGGGAGAGACTTACTTACACTAATTGTGTAACACGAAACTGCACAGATCAATTAGAGAAGTACAGTTTGTACTATAATGCCTAAAGATAAGATGTAGTTACTTTTTAAAATTAACTTTGGCTCCAAGTTAAAGCATATCTCTACAAATGTGTATATACAACCGGAAATAGTGAAAAATAAGAGGAACTACCCAAAAAAAGCTCAGGTCTTTTCAAATACTTCAGTTAAAATTTAACCTTGGAACATAATTTGATTATAAATTTGTATCTTTAAATTCTGATCTGTATAAAACTGCTTTGAGGAGTATCATCAGTTGATCTTTTTGTAAAAAAAATAACGAAATCTTAAGAAGAAATGGATAGTGGTAGATGCTGGATACTTATTGCAAGGTAAAATGATACTGACAACATTTATTTTGTTCTATTTTTGAATCATTTTAGGTAAAATTGGTTTAGGGTTTGTAGGAGCTATCGCAGCTTGTGGATGATCATTGTCATCACAAATGCAATTGCTATTATTTTCTGTCATGTTACGTATTTTATATTTTGTTATGCAAGCTTCACTACATAATTTTCAAGGCATGCCTGTGGCAAGCACCTGTATCCTCCAAAAATGTTCTCTATCTTGAATAACCTATAGTCTTCTCTCATTGTTTTAAAATGTCAGAAAATAGTGTATTTTATGTTCCATATTTGTTCTTTTACTATTTAGAGAGTTGTGTATATGCAGTATTACCAGTCTGGTTACTTACGCAACCAGCATCTTAATAATTTGACTATTACACTTATAGGTGAAGGAAAATGGTTCAGAAACATTGATTACTATCGCTTAGATGGTTCAACTACAGCTCAGTCAAGAAAGAAGTGGGCTGAAGAATTTAATGATGAAACTAATGTGAGGTGAGATCTCTTCTGATACATATGCTTGATTTTCACCCTTCTCTTTCTTTTGTTCCCTATTTCTTTGTTACTTGTATTAGTTTAATGACCTCTTAAGGCTAGGCAAATAAATACCACAATGCTGTCAGGTGCAGAACTTGCACAAAAAACGTGCAACCACAATAGGTTTCTAGTTTCCTGAGATTACTTCCATTTGTACTGATCAATACTTGTTCAGTGTTTCCTTGCTGTTTTCATTCTTGTTTAGATTGTAAGCAATTTGGATCCGAGACAGTCTTTTTATTACAATTACTTAAAAGGACATTAAGATCTAGGAAGGTCAGAGCCCCGTGGGGTCTGGCCAGGAGACAGCAGTCACTTGATCAGTCAGAAGCATATAGCTCTCCTAGCTGTCTCCAGAATTGTCTCCCAGCCATCCACCGTCCATACAAGATGGGACTTTCAAATCTGATTTGGATAGGTAGATAGATACAAACTTGTACAAGTTTAATGAAGTTAAGGAGCTTCACCTTCCTAGATTTGTTTAAAAAATAAAATATGTAGTTATGTTTCAGTCATTTATAATGTACAGAAAAAAAAGTTAAATCGAACGAAGTAAACTAATTCAGTGTTAATGCTCTTAAATAGTTTATTCTGCCAGGTATCTGTCAAGAGCTCATTTTAAGTTGAACCTGAGCGAGATGGTATTCAAAAAAAGCAGATACATCAAAGAGACAGTGTCATTTTAGAGTTATCCTGAAAGTTTGCTAGCCGGGAAACAGTTTCAATAGCATGGGATATGCCTGTTTAAAATTATGGTTTAATTTGATATAACTAATTTTATTAGAGTTTGAAAATGCAAAAACCAAAATTTTTTTCTTATTTTCTTACTCACCAGTTTTTCTTAACAGCTGGTTTGCAAAAGGCCCTGGTCTGTATTTCTGGGAGTGTATGTTTTGCTAGAAGTGTTGCCCTTGTAAAATCTCTATCTGTTTTATGCTTAATACAGTATTTTAATGACGTTTTTGAGTTATTTCAGTGTATGAACAACTCCATAGTAACACAGCAACATGGGAACAATATTTGTTTTCCAAAATATTAAAATTCTGCAACTTTTCTCTGTTCCAGAGGCCGCTTGTTTATTATATCCACTAAAGCAGGTTCCCTTGGAATTAATCTCGTGGCTGCTAATAGAGTAATCATCTTTGATGCTTCTTGGAACCCATCGTATGACATCCAGAGTATTTTCAGGGTTTACCGCTTTGGGCAGAACAAACCTGTGTTTGTGTACAGGTTTTTGGCTCAGGTAGGTTTCTGTCTTTTGTGTGGTATTCTGCTCCTGCAATCAAATCTGTAAACTGTAACTATTTGGACTTGTGTTGAAGTCTGTAGTGGTCCACCCTGATCCAGTCATCTTCCAGCCTAATCTAATAGCAGTATTTGGCCACTGAAAAAACTCTTGAAGGAAAGATTGGTAAAATAAGTATCAACTTAAATTTTTTCATGTTAAGCCCACCTCGTCTGATACTTTGTGTAACACAAATTCTGGAATTCTAGCAGTGATTCACACACCAGACTCAGAATAGCATTCTCAGCTTTTTTAATTTGCACACCACTAAAAATTCTTAATTGAATAGACTGCATAGAGGATGGTTGTAGTTAGGCAATAGGCTTGCTCAGTGTAGCTGTCTTCTACAGACCCTTGGTCTGTGGGCCCCTGACGGTCCAACTGGAATGAAAACACAGGGAGGTAAAGAATTTTTTATAAAAAGGTGTCCAGTCATGGTTTGAAAACTTGTATCACACTTGTATCACCCTATAAATATTAAAGATGTGTAATAATTCTGATGGTCACTGATCTATGCTTTTTTAAGTATAATGCCATTATTTCTGTTAGGAAGTATCTTGTTCAACTTTTAGTTCTTCAGGTGGTAGAGTAGACTGAAGACCTTTTCCCAGTAACAGTACTAAACTCTTGATCAAGTCCCTATTTATGTGCTAACTTAAATAGATTATTTTTTATAACACGTTACTGTCGGACATGGGTTTTTTCTTCAGGCTTCAGTCTATTTTTATAGTTTTCTATGTGCACTTTTGAACTGTTGAGATCCTTTTTAAATTACAGTGTTCAGAACAGGCTGTGCTGTTCTCATACTTCTCATAATAATTTTTTTTTTTAAAAAAAGTAATTTTCCTTTTTTCATCAATGATCTAATTTTTTCATACACAGCTGTGATGAATTAGACTTGACTGCTTCCCTTCCCCTCTCCTCTCCGCCCCAGTGATATGGTATCTGTTTTCCTTTTTACAGGCTGTTCAAAGCAGCAAAATAAGGTACATGCTGTGGAAATTGCCATTTTTTTGTCATAATCCTACTTTGGTGAACTGAAGCAAAAATGGATCTCTTCAAAACTGAAAAAACACATTTCTTACTCTAGTCAATAGCTAGATGACATCTGTCACGTACACAATTCATATTACTTCGTGTTTGCTTCCAGGAAGGGTTTTTTCTTTTTTTTTCTCAGCAAACAAAGTGTTTTCAGGTCATTTTGCAGATACGGGGTCAAAGAAAAGAGGAAAATAGAGCACTGTTATGTTGTTGCTCTAGCTGTTTTATATCTATCGATTTTTTTTCCTATATAACAAGCAGGTCCAGTATTTGTATGAAAGTGAGTGTCTTCGTCTTTTAGGGAACGATGGAAGACAAGATCTATGATCGTCAGGTAACAAAGCAGTCATTGTCTTTCCGGGTTGTCGACCAACAGCAAGTTGAACGTCATTTTACTATGAATGAACTTACAGAGCTGTACACTTTCGAGCCGGATTTGCTGGATGATCCTAATTCAGAAAAGAAAAAGAAGAGAGATACACCAATGTTGCCAAAAGTAAGTTGATGCACATCAATAGGAATTATATGCTGTAAAAGTAACTTACATCTGATTAAGGACATGGTGTATTTGATCTTGGAAGGAGAAGAGTGCTGCGTTTTTACTTTAGAGCAGTATTTTTCACTTTAAATGGAGCTGAATAGCAGGTAAGACAATAAAATATGTGATTAATATAATGGATGGTATAATGAGCTAAATAATGAATTTCCCTTCAATGTAATTGACAGTATAAGAAAAAGATCTTCAGTTAAAAGACAGAAATTTTAAATCAGAACAAACAAATACTTTTTCACACAATTTGAGTGAATAGAAGTTTTACTGCAGGAAGCTGTGGAAGCCAAGATTCAAATTAATACGGGTGCTTTTGATACCTAGCATTACCTCAATTTGTGATAACAAATCTGTGAGGTGATACTGTCCTTCAGGGTCTGGTTTTTATATACCTAGGTAAGACTTTGTAAGAGTCAAATTAATCCATGCTCTCCTTTGCCACGCCTTTTTCATAGAATCATAGAATCATTAAGGTTGGAAAAGACCGTTAAGATCATCAAGTCCAACCATTAACCCAACACCACCGTGCCCACTAAACCATGTCCCTAAGTGCCCCATCTGCACGTCTTTTAAATACTTCCAGGGATGGTGACTCCGCCACTTCCCTGGACAGCCTGTTCCAAGGCCTGACCACTCTTTCAGTAAAGAAGTTTTTCCTAATGTCCAGTCTAAACCTCCCTTGGCACAACTTGAGGCCATTTCCTCTTGTCCTATCGCTTGTTACTTGGCAGAAGAGACCAACCCCCACCTCACTACAACCTCCTTTCAGATAGTGGTAGAGCGCGATGAGGTCTCCCCTCAGCCTCCTCCAGGCTAAACAACCCTAGTTCCCTCAGCCGCTCGTTGTCTTCCTCAGTGTCCTTCTTGTAGTGAGGGGCCCAAAACTGAACACAGGATTCGAGGTGTGGCCTCACCAGTGCCGAGTACAGGGGCACGATCACCTCCCTGCTCCTGCTGGCCACACTATTTCTGATACAGGCCAGGATGTCGTTGGCCTTCTTGGCCACCTGGGCACACTGCCGGCTCCTGTTCAGCCGGCTGTTGACCAACACCCCCAGGTCCTTTTCCTCTGGGCAGCTTTCCAGCTTGGTTTTTAGTTCCTTGTTTAACTCTTCTTGTAGGGACAATTAATAGAGATAGGTAGAGACGGGGAAGAAGATGCCCTTATTTACTGTTTGTGAGGAAATTTGGACAACCTAAGATTTTGTAATCTGTTCGTAGTGATGCCAGTACTAGCAGAGACCAGTGACATTTTTGTAGACAATCATTTAGACCATTTACACAACTTAGTGAGAATGCTGATATTCTATACTCGAGATAATACAAAGTAGCGATGTCAGACCTTTTGCCAACTTGGTGTTAAATGAACTTTAGAAGATCACAATGGTTGGTTTTCACTGAGGCCTGTCTAAATCTATTTGTAGTGAATGTGGCGTGTGTAGTAGTGGTTCATTGTCACTGCTCTACGTGGTAGTGGTTCACTATCCTATGTGATACTTAAGGAACTGAAAAATTTACTGACTGTTAAAAATAAAAACTATAACTTCTACCGTCAGCCAGGAGTAAACTTCAGGGGAAAGAATAACTGGCGCAGTTATTTTTTCTTTTTTTCCAAGTCAGTTTGTATTTAAGGTTAGGCTAAGGTTTTGTAGTTTGTCTAATTTATATTCTTTGTGTATGTGGTCTGCTAAAGACTAATTCATCATTAAGCTGTTGTGCAATTTTTTTTGCTTCTTACCAGTTGAATAGCTAGTAAACAGTAACACGTACATGTATAATCCGCGATTAGTTAACTGGTTAAATTTCTGAGTTACCACTGTGTTTAGGTCATCATACAGTGTCTGGGTGTGGGGAGGGAGGTTTTCCAGTTTGTAAATCTATTAATTTCCAAGGAAAAATGGTATGTTTTCCATTCAAGACTATCTGTAGACCACTATAATATAATAAATTGTGGTCAGGCATCACATTGGCATTCTTAATAGTTAAGCCATTATCTGAAACAGTCTGTTAGACCACCTACAGTGTCGGTGCAGCTGCTGGGGGGATTTAGGAAGTGTTAGCCCTGTAAGTGTTAGTTGCTGTTGCACATGCATTTTAAAACCCTTGAAAACAAACTTTAATGACTGTATCTAAGCTCTTCTTATTACAATGTTTCTCACTGTGAGCAGTAAACTGTAGATAACTGAAAATTTTATTCTACCTTTTTACTATGTTGTACGTTGTTATTTTGGCAGATTCATTTTTTTACCTCCTAAAAAATCTTCCCTTAGGTTGTAATTAGTAGTATTTATTTTATCTTTTTTACGTTCTTAGTTATTCTATGCCATATACATTTATGCTTCCACAAACTCATAGCTAATGCATCACCATTTGTGGCTGCAGCTGCTACTTATTTTTAAGAAAATAAAAATACGTCGAAAGCCTATGAAGCAACTGAGTATGCTTACTCAAAGCATTGATCAATCCAATGCAATAATTGTATTTTGAAAGTTACTTGTTTTCTTTTACAATAAGAAATCAACTAATGAAGTATAATGTAAAAGAGAAAGTTTATAAACTCCAAACTTACTTTATCATTCAGTTTTAAATATTAAGTTCCATATTAAGTTCCAATTAAATATTAATACCCTTCCAACCATCAGTGTAAGGTTCGTGTAAGTTAAGTTGAATACAAGCTTTTAACCAAGTCCCTGGCTGTAAATAGAGCAAATCTGTGTACTGGAATTCTTTTTGTTTTTTTCATGGTTTTAGCAAACAGTATTGAATGGAATTTCATCCTTTTGAAGATGTGCATCTTAGTACATACTGTGTGCAAATTTGTAATGCCTTTTTTTAATTTGTTGGTTGAAAAGGCTATAAATCAGGTAGATTCATCTTATTTTAGCAGTTTCTGTATTTATTTGTTGAAAGCAGGGCTTTGCATTCCTGATAGCCTCACAGAATATGGGAAGCTAGCCATTAACCCCCAAATATTTTCCCTTTCTTTGTCCCCCCTGAATTAGTCTTGGTAGTGAGGAGGAATCATGCTGGATGCTGAGTTCCCTCAGCTCCTGCAGGAGTTGGGAGCCGAGAGCTGCAGGTGTGAAGTGTCGTAGGAAGTATGTAACTCCCGATGCACGTTTTTAGCCGGCTGGCAGAGTAGCCTGTGGCATGCGTGGTAGCTGGTATTTGCCTGTGTGGTCGGTATAGTTGTGGTGAAAACTTCTCCAAAATGTTAGAGGGGGAGAAAGTGTTCCCAGAAGTGTTAATAATAATCAGTAGCTGTCATCATGTAAAGCATTACTTGCGATTTGGGCTTTGGGCAGGGAGTCTGAGGGTAGGACTGAAGTCTGTCCTGTAAGGCCATCAAATATGCCTGAGTGCCGAGTTATCATGAATGAATCCCGGGTAGTTCAGCTAAGGAAAAACACCAAGGGAATACTTAGATTTAGGGTGACTCCTCTGCTGATTTGGCATTGACCTGCCTTGCCTGGATGATTAGCACCAAGGTAGTAAACTGTCACAAAGGAATTTATATTGGAGAACTTGTTTCCTTTGGTACTTATGTTTACTATTTTGATGATCCCACCTTTTTTTAATTATTCTTAGCTGCATTTATCTTCCCGATGAAGCTCCGCTGATTGGGATATTTTATTTTCATTTTATCCACAATTGGGTTCTTGCTTTGCACACAAAACTGAGCTAGTCCAGTAGTTGCAGTGACTCCTTCCTTGATTCCTGTGATCTGTGTAACTGAATTGTGGCTCATGCCTTATTTATAATATCGTAAGTTTAACTTTTATGTTTTATTTCCTATTCTGTCGTCTTTTGGTCTGTCCAGTTCTCTAAAATCCTACATAAACAATCAAAAGCAAGTATCAGCTCTAGGAAATGCTGCAGTGGATGTTATTATGTAAATTGTGCAAGATTATTCATTCAGAAAGTCAACTATTACTTATTCCGGTGTAATTTTAGCAGAAATACATGATTTAGCCTTATAATTATGAAACTTCTTAAAAATTCAATGACTTTAACAACACACTCATAGCGTTTTTTTTTTAAAGTTGATTAAGACGACTATTGATATGCTTATGAAAACATTCTGTTGTCACATCGATTAATTACACAGCATTTGGAGATTAAAATTCTCTTTAAGATCGTGTTGCGTGATACTCCGATGCTTTGTTCATGGTAAGTTCAGCACACCCAACCTGATCTCTGCAGTTCTTGGCTGGAAACAAAGGCCGCTAAAACTTCACCTGTACTACTCTTCTGTCATTGAGCTGTCTACCCCTTGCTTACAAAGACTGAGCTGTTCCTTTATAATTACCAGAAAAGCAAAATAGGCATTTAGGCTAAAAGAAGGCTTTAGTTCTGCCTTTTACAGGTTTTGTGTATAATTGTCTCTCTTTGTCTTCAGGCCTCTTTTACATCTTCAAAGCATAGTCTGTTGAACACTGTTATCACTGTGTAATTTTACTGTTGTGCAGACAGAAAGGTAAGGGATTACCTTTGTAATCCTTAGCATTGCTGTGAAATGCACAGTAAAAACACGTAAATATACTGAAAGTGTCAAGTGGAGATACAGCTAGGCTCTGAAAGAAGAGACTCCTCAGAACATGGGTAGAAAGATGTTTGAAAATATGCATTTTAGAATTGACCCCTTCCAAGCATGCTTTTTAGAGGGAATTATGAATATGAATTAGGTGAAATGTTTTCCATCTTTTCTCCAACCATCTAAGCATGAATGTGGAAAAACCTGGAGGGATAATAGCTTTTCTGCTGGATGTCTGCTAAGTCAGAGAACTTCTTGACTTCAGCGACACCCCACAGTAGGAAGGTTCTTTAGGTATGCAGCCAGGAGTCGTGTATGTTGAGGAGGAGTGATTCGGAGGTGAGCGTTAGGGTTCTTCTTGTAACTCCTAGTTTTAACACACTTTTCAACTTCTTTGATGTAAGAAAAAAAATGTTTTTTAATTCTTTTGTTTTTAATGGGTTAGCAGAATTCATTCGATATTGTTTTAAAAGTCAGAAGTAAAGCCGCTATGTGAGTGAAGAAACAAATACTACTTGATTTTTAAAATACGTCCTTGAGAATTTTGTTTTTGCAATAATTCAAGTTTCAGTCAAAGACCAGTTTTCTTAGAAAGTGGTGTTACGGCGGGGGAAGACGCTGAATGTTGCTATTTTATATAAAAAGTCACACGGCAAATGCGCAGTATGTAGTTTTCCTGGAAGCTTATCAAAGTTTCGTATCAGGTTTTAATTTTAGCCGCAGTTTTCTGCCCTTTGCGGTCTGAACAAGACCTTCAGGTTGCCGAGGAGTGCTGAGGAGCCAGTGCGTACAGTTCTCGGGGGAAAATGCCTGTTGCACGACAACTGTAACTTCATAGTGCCATTTCTCTGCCCTTACCCCTCTGAAACAGCTTCTGTGTCTTGAACAATGTAAATACTTGGTTTTAACAGAATATTTTTATTATGAATGTTGTTCACATGAATTATTAAATTAGTCTTAACTTCCACTGCTTGATTTCATTCATCTGCTATCCCTGTGGACTTGAAAAGGACTACTTCAGAAATTCAGTCCAAAAAAGGTGTAACAGGTGTATTAAGACTGAGTAATCATGCAGTCAAATTTGCTGTATTTAAGTACAGAAATAATTACTGTATGTAGGCCATGAGCTTTATGCAAACGTAGTGATTCATTATCTAACGCAAACTAAAGGCATAAGCAGGTTTTGTTATTATTTCTGTAGAGTAGCAATTCAAAAGGAAAAGATGGTGTAAAATGAGAAAATTCTGTTTAATGTATTATGGTTGTATTTCGGGTGTTATGTTTTACTTGGCTCTGAATTTAACAGTTGATCTGGAGTCTTTTTTTAAATCAATGTGATTTATGACTGAGCTATTGTTTTGGTTTTTTTTTAAAGTAGGTTCTCACAGACTCTCAACACTCAGCTCCGGAAGGATTGTATACTGGGGTAGACTTGGCTGATACGTAGCTAATGGGAAAAAGGTTTTTTCACCACAAATACTGATAGCCGGACTCAGTGATAAGTGGAGTACTCGTGACTTACCTTGGCCAGTGCGATATGTATTTCAGAGCAGTATATATGAGGTGGCAGCTGGACAAAGACAAAATGGGGGCACACTGTGTGTCCCTTGGAGCTGGCACTATTGCACCCTCTGTTCCTTGCTTATTCTTCCCCAGATCAGCGTGTTCAGTGGATTAGAGTCGCAGTCACGTTTTTATGTGAAATGAAGACTTGGCTCAGTTGAGGTCATGTAATGCAGATTGGAAGAACAGATTAAAATAATAGTGCAGATTCAGTTGCATATAGTATATCATTATTTTATACTACCTTAGGACATAGCCAGGGCATGTGTTTTACTGTAGTTCCGTACTAGGGGACAATTTTGTGAATTTTGGAAGGCTGTTGATCTCAGAATCAGAAGAATTTGCTGCTTATTTAAATCTATTTTTATTTTTAATTTTGGAATTAAATGTTCAATTGGTTGAGAAAAACTTGTTTATGAATTACGACATAACTTGCATTCCTTCATGGAAGATTTCCTTTCTAATACATTTATCTCTCCATAGCATTTAATTTCCGTCAGGATTTCAAAAAGACAAACCTTTTTTTAAAATTCAAAACCTTTTTTCAGTATCTCTTCATTTTTTCATTCTTCACCAGGATTTCATCTTAACGCTTATAAACCAATTGATAATCATTGTTCTATCAACAAGCTAAATAAATTAAAAGGAATACTTATTCTGATGATTTTTTGTGTGTAAGGTGAATTTATTATTTTTTCATTGTAAAATTAAACAAACTAAATGGCAGTACCTTCCATATCCCAGTTTCAAGCTCCATCATTAAAGTTAATGCAAAATAAAGTTTAGACAAAGAAAAGCAAACACACAGTTGGATGTAATTTAAACCACATTTTGAAGACTGTGTTGGCTAAGTGAGTGTGGATTATATTCCAGTATTGTTTTCAGTAATAGTGTTACCATGGAAATTAATGCATATGCATGTCCAGGAACCGTCGACACACTGATGTACAGCTAAGGTATGCTGAGAGGGCTTTAATTATGTTAGCTTGCTTTTGTAATATCTTCTTGACTTCTTCACCCACTTCCTCTAGATGTTTTCATCATATCCTATTATTGCATCCTTTTTCTCTCTCTGCCATCTCTCCCACTACCCCAAAAATACCACTATTTGTTTCTTGTGCCTGTTAGTCCTGCAGATATTACATTGAATTTTTTGTTGAGGAGCTGGCGGTGAAAGCATTGATTCAAATTTAGGGAGACTAGATAGTAGAAGGATGAAACAAAGACTAGCTTATATAACTGGTTAACATAATTGAGTTTTAAACACACACAGAAACAAACAACTTTCTGTAGCTGTTGTGACAAAACCGCTGGTCAGGACTTCCACATGCAGTTCCCAGAGTTGTTGCAAAAATCTGTTTGCTTGTGGGTACAAGCCCTTCTTTCCAATCATTGTTCTATCTAGATTATAAAATGTCGGACAGTTTATAGCCCTGTTTGTACAAATGCCTAGCAGAATCAGGGCATGCTGTGGAGTGGGTCTGTAGGTATTCATATAATTATACTGCAAAAAGTATATTGAGTGAGTTCACTGTAATTCATTTCAGGAGTCGTCCAAAAGTTCAACGAGATAATGTTTTTGTATTATGAATCTTAGACTGAATGCTGAGGTATGTTGGAGCTTACTTAATTCAGCAAGCCTATCAGTGATACAAATGCATTTAAAAAAAACCATGTTCAATAATTACCTCCAAAAAGGGGACTCCTGCGGTGCAGCATGAGCCGTTTTTAATAGTCTTATAGAGCGCGTTTTTCTTCATCCTTTGCCGCATTACCTTTATTTTAACACAAAGAGGCGTCATCTTTAAAAAACTGTGGAGACTGGAATGTTGACTCAGTGAGAATGAGGACTGCAAAACCATTACTACCTACCTTGAAATACCAGCTTTTCACATTCATTTTTTCTATCTGTTTTTATATCACTTTTTAATTGAGATTATGATCTATCATAATGTGGCATCTGTAGTCCAGACAAGGGCAGTAGCAACTTAATATTTTGGCTAGCAGCTAGTTTGGTTTTGCTTTATCTAGGAAATATTCAACACGCTGGTAACTCTGCATTTCCAAAAAAATAATAGGATTTATGTATAATTTTTTGTATTAGAAATCTTAGACTGAATGCTGAGCTATATTGGAGCTTTCTTTTATATATATGTGTGTGTGTGTGTATATATATATATAATATATAAAAAAAACCCAGATATTTGTATATAAAATGTTAGTATGCCTGTGAACAAAACCTTCACAATAGTTTGCCATTATAGAGGACATTGTAATATATTTTGGTTAACCTTAAAAGCAATTAAGCATTAGGGGTATTGTGGAATACAGGGGTCCAAATTGCAACCTGCTGATCAAACCTGGTTCGTAGCAGTGATTTGACCTTTCTTAGTCCAGATGGGCGGGGGACTATTTTATCTCAACATGTGTCTTAACAGTTTTAAGAAAGCATCCTTTTCTGTTGAATGCTGATGGACACTTGATGGACCAAAGTACTACTTAGTGTTTTAAATCCAGGAGAGGTGCTCTTTACATATTATAAATGCAGATTATTGATAGGTCCTCTCAGGTATCCAGCCTGAGCAAAGGAAAAATCACTGAGCACATTCCATTTTTCTTAGGTTCTTAAACTGCATTTATTGTTGTGGAATCTGAGTGCATTCCTGTGGTTCATTAAGTGATGGGACTGTCATCTCTGTAACAGATTGTTAATCCGTTACCCTCCCTCTGAGGAAAATTGTACTTTTAAATTATTTCTTAATTTTGTTTCACTGTGAAGTGCTCTGAGCTGCTATTTGTGAAATTGGGTCAAAGCAGTACATTAGGCATGCGCAAAGAGTAAATATAAGAGAGCTACTGAGTGACCTCTCATTTTATCGTCTCTTCATTTGAACAGGACACAATTCTGGCAGAATTGCTTCAAATCAATAAAGAGTATATAGTTGGGTATCATGAACATGATTCACTCCTGGACCATAAGGAGGAAGAGGAACTCACTGAAGAAGAAAGGAAGGCAGCATGGGCAGAATATGAAGCAGAAAAGAAGGTAAAGCTATCTAGTCAGTTTACATATATGAAAATAACCTTTCCAGATTTAAGTACCACTTACCTTTTCAGTTTGTTTGGGGGAAAATTAATTTTCTTATAGGCCAAGAAATGGATATGTAAAGCAAATTTTGACAGATGAAAAATGGAGATACCGTGTCTTGTTTACTCTTTCGATGCTTTTCTTTTGTGTGTATTTTCTTTGTTACTTTCATTTAAAAGTTACTTTTTCCTTTTATTTTCCTTTTACACACACATTTTTTTCTATTTCATAATAAAACTCAACTGGTGTCCTGTGTAATACCTCTCTTTTACCATTTGAGGGAAATTTCTAGCTCCATTAAAGGTGTACAATTGATTTCAGAATTTTTTGCTACGATCCCACAAACATGTAGGCATCTGCCAGAAAGGACCTAAACAACCTTGGGGGTTTTTTTCTGTTATTCCCTGTGTCTTGTTTATTTGATATTTAAGCAGGTGGTAGAATGAAGAAAATTGTAAATTGGCTACAGGTTTGGGATTTTTTTACTGTAAAAGGAATATGATAACTTAGTGTAATTGGAGTCTAATAGGAAAAAATTCCTGGAAAGGCAAAGTTTGGTACTCAAATCTGATCAGTAATCTGAAAGTACAAGAAGTGGATGTACAGATTGCCACTGACCATCCTGAGTGAACAAATGACAAATGAAATGGAGTATTTGGCGAAGTTTTTGTGAGGGAGAAGAAATAGGAAGATACAATATAGTAAGCACTGAAATTGCCCTATGAGAAATCCATATGGGAGATGAACTTTATATTCCTGCCAATAAATTATGCATTTCACGTCTTCAAAATTTGATTACAGTCAGGTCAAACTCAACATTAAGTAGTGGGCTTGCAATGTAAAAAATGCATCTTAAACAACTTAAGATATTCTAATAAGCCTTGGTAATTTTTTTTCTTAGTATAGCAAATAATTATAATTAAGCTAAACTCCTGTATTACTCAAGACTAGAACTTAGGTTCCTCGGTGATTAAAATGTCCTTCTGAATTGAGGTTTGGAAAGGATCTTCAGTTTATTGAGACAGGTTAGCCTTCACGCGCAGTGTACAGTGCTTGTAGTCTTCTCTAAGGGCTGATTTGTCTGCCTGTGGTATTTCGTGGGTTATTATAGAAGACCATGAATTATCAGAGTTATTCAAATATAAGTGCATTTTGTGTTTTTAAGGGCTTGACTATGCGTTTCAACATGCCAACTGGGACCAATATGCTTCCCACAAATTTCAACTCTCAAACACCATATATTCCTTTCAATTTGGGTGCTCTGTCAGCAATGAGTAATCAACAGCTGGAGGTAAGTAGCAATCCAAGTAGTGTAACATGTCTGTGGTGCTGTAAGCATGTATGGTTTTTTTTCTGTCACAAATAATGGATAATGTCATTCTTAAATATCTTGATATTTATGTAATTGTATTCTATTTTTAATAGGGTTTTTTTGTGTGTGTGTGTGTGTGTGTAGCTATATTGAAGTCTAACTTGTATGCATATAAACCTCTACCTGTGTAGTATCTCAGGATTCTGGAAGATTAACTGCATTCTTTGCAGACATTAATTACCACATCTAGCTTTCTGACTCCATCTGTCTTCTGTCCGAGAAGGAATGGGAGAGAGGAACGCATGCTCTGTTCCTTGGTTATCTCAGGTCTTGGTTTGCCATCTTAGCTGAAGTAGCTGAGGGCATTTCTTCCGAATAAGATGCCAGGCTATAAACTGCAGGAGTTGAAGCACAGTTGTCGTATGATACCTACTAGTGTCGGGTGAGGCGTCTGTGCTAAAGAATTGAAAATCTGCAACAAAGTGTGCAAATCAGGGGGACCTGTGTTGAATATACCTGAGGAATAATACACAATATATGCCAGTATTATGCTAAAATAGATAATTTAGCGTAATAGATAATATTTTGAGAACACAGAATGAGTTGAAACTGTAATATCATTGAAGTCAGTATCATAGAAAATTTGCCTGGGTAGAAATGTAGCACTCCTGTGATGATCTAAAAACCTTTGGGTACAAAAATAGTTTTTTATAAATACTGTCCACCGTACAAATTGGCAGATTTATACATGCTGGTTCAGTTTATGCTGAAATTCAGTTGTGTGGAAGCCTAGACATTGACTTGTGCAAATTGAGAGAAAAAAGTAATTAAAGTCTAGGTACACAAGGCAAAGATGAAGAAAACTTATAAAAGGTTGGCAAATAAATGCATTCTTTGTATCTGTGCTTTATAATTATTCTTCTGGTTTTTTCTCAGGACCTTATTAATCAAGGAAGAGAGAAAGTTGTGGAAGCAACCAACAGTGTAACTGCAGCAAGAATTCAGCCCCTTGAAGACATCATTTCAACCATAGTGAGTGCAATGGATAACTGTAGGTTTAGATCAGGAGATGGGAAAATGTTAAGTGTTATCAGGCAAAGAAATTACTATTGTATATGGTCATTCAGCTAATTAATTGCATTATTAATGAATATGATTTCCAGTTTGTATTGACCTTTATCCCTGCAGCTAGCAGTAACCCTTAATGGTATCCACATGACATAGAGCCTTAGAGGACTAGCAGTTTAGATCCATAATTATTTGCCATGTTCTGAAAACGCTGATTTTCTACAAATAAGAATAATAATTATACACAAATAAGATGTATTTCCTATATCTTGTCCTCTATCTATCTTGGGCTGCTATATTTCTCATTTGCTCCCAATAACCTAGAGGTGTATTACCTTAATTAGTGGTTAGAAGAACTAGTAACTCATAGTTCCGATTCTGGTGAAGTATAATTTTGCATTTACTGGAAATTGGGCTGTGTTTTAACTCTTGATGCAACTCTGAACGTAACGCAAGACCTCAGTTACCATTACGCTTTTGTTAAAATGACTAGTGCCAAGAAGGTTTTGGGTTTTTTTCTTTTCAGTGGAAAGAAAATGTAACACTCACAGAGAGCCAAGTACAGGCCCTGGCACTGAGCAGACAGGCAAGCCAGGAGCTTGATGTCAAGCGCCGAGAAGCCATCTATAATGATGTCCTTACTAAACAACAGATGGTAAAATATCTAATATTTATTTGATCAACTGTCCGTGTTTGAACTGGGATGTTCAGTATGGTCTTTGCATGTGTGTGTTCATAAAATAGAAGTATATGTTTAAGTACATAAATATGTACTTAGAGAATGTGTGTTTCAATGGGTCAAGTATTTGCTGGCGTTGTGTAACCGTGTATATGACGTAACATCGGGAGACGGTGACTTCTGCGGTGTGTTGGATTGCATTGCTCAGCCTCATCGAAGGAGACTCCATGAGAAGTTCATTTAAAAAAAATACTCGCCAGAGTATTTTTCTGTTGAAGTAGTTTGCTTGAAGGTCATGAGGCTTAAAGAGAAATCTGATTCCCAGAGCTCAGAAAGCAACTTGGGAAACAGACATCTTAGAAAGTATTGTAATGTTGTTCTAGCTTAGAATTATTTTGCAAAATCTGAAAGTTGCCCAGATTATGTCAATGGGAAGAGTTTTCTCTCAGGCAAGCAAACATTTAGTGACAGTCCACATGCAGGACTTTCAAAGGGAAGATAAATGGTACCTGACAAATAATGGTGTAACTTATACCTGGGAATAATTTCACAGTATAGTGCATGTTCCCGTAGCAACTTATCTAAATGCTGCATGCAATACAATAGGCAAGTCATTAAGAGAACTTAGCCCTAAATGGTGTTACTAAGTGGTTTCTACAGTAATCAGCTTGTGAATACCATCACATTAGTGATGGTGATAACAATGGTGCTTTTTTCCTTCAGCCATGCTATCCCTAACAAATTGATTTTAACTCTGAACTTGATACTTGCAGCGTTGAGACAGGTCATGCAGTTGTAACAGCTCTACTTTCCCTTCACAGTTGATCAGTTGTGTTCAGAGGATACTTATGAACAGAAGACTACAGCAGCAGTACAATCAGCAGCAACAGCAGCAGATGTCTTACCAGCAAGCAGCAATGAGTCATCTCATGATGCCAAAGCCTCCAAATTTAATCATGAATCCTTCCAACTACCAACAGATAGATATGAGAGGAATGTATCAGTCAGTGTCTGGTGGTATGCAGCCACCGCCATTACAACGAGCACCACCCCCAATGAGAGGCAAAAATCCAGGGCCTTCCCCAGGGAAATCAATGTGATTTTGCACTAAAAGCCTAAAGGATTGTTAAAATCAGAGAAAGAACTTTTATTTTTTTAGGAATCAATGGCTTAACAGAACTCAACTGTAAAAAAAAAAAAAAAAAAAAAAAAAAAAGTTTGTCCGGTCCCCTTAAATGCCATGTTCCATATTAGTGTTTCAGCTTTGTTTAAATAGGACATAATGTTTTCCCTGTTGTCAGTGATGTTGCCTAGAATCTTCTTACATATGTTGAGTACAGGAGATAACAAGTTGTTTTCAGTGAAAACAAGTCCTCCCGTAACAGTAGCATCTCCACAGGTTTCCTGTCTAAACTCCTACGCTTGCTTTTAGTAGCTGCGAAGCTGTCATCAAATTTGAGAAGCTTAGGAAGGACTGCAGGTCTGTATGTTTCAGTATACCATATGTGAATTGTAAACAGCTGAGTTCTTGATTAGAGTTGATTCCTCAAATTATGGAATACTTTTCTGCTTACCCATTTCTTTGTATTAGTGGGAATATTGTAACAGAAATAGTGTAGTTTCCTTTTGACTGAGGTCTGGGCTCATACTATATCATCTATGCTGAATGAAATAGGAACTGAAAATACTCTTTGAAACAGAATTGAGTACAATGTTCTTAAATACTACTGCTCTGAAACTTTTGAGTCATACAGTTACATAGAAACTGTGTATACAGCCTTAAATAGTGACTTGGGGAAGGTGATTGTTCTTCCCTAGTCTTCTGCCATTTTTTATTTTCAGTTTTATGTGATGGAATAACAAATGGCGATCTTGGAGTTGGAGATGTTTTTCCTTCACACGCTGATTTACTCTATGTGGAGTCCAATACAAAGCACATTTCTGTTAACTCCTTAATGCTGGTGCTACTGTCTTTTCCCATTGCCGGCAGTGGGAGACGGGCCATGAAAATTAAATTCCTGGTATTTTGGGGGTTAAAATAGTGACGGTGGCCAGGGTCAAACCCTGTTATATATACAACTTTAGAATGGCAGAACCATTGCTGATTTAAAATCAATATAAAGAAAGTGCTGTAGCAACTTCCAGAGCTGCCAGAACAGTGAAGTAACTTTTCCTCTATTAGATAAGAGTTTTGGTTATGCACTCCTCCCCATTCCCTTTCGTTTGTGTGAAAACATGATTTAGTAAACAAAGAGCTTGATTTTTGGTTGGTTTTTTTATGTAGACCAGAGCTAAATTTCTGGTTTATTATATATCATTAGCACTCTCTTTACCCACACTTTTTGTGCTTGTGAAGATATAATTAAATACAAATAGGGCTTTTCTTTGAATATAGTTTGGTTGATTCTTCCCCCCCAAAAAAAAAGTTTATAATCTGGGGGTAAAAGTAAGCGACAGGAACATTTGAGGCAATGGTGTATCGACTACAGAGAACTCTGGAGAAACAAGCGGATGGAGGTGTTTGCTCCAGATACTGCTGGACTCTTCTGACTTGCTGACATGAACTAAAATTGTTTTGGTTTCTGGAAAGTTTCTTGCAGGAGTTTGAGTTCTTGCCCTGAATGGACAAGTGGTTTTTGCATCTAAATATGCAAATCTTATGTGACATTTCATTTTGTGATTGAAACTTGGTTTGTGATCTGAACAGAGTTTGTTTATCTGTTGCAAAACCAGCTAACAAGTTGCTGTCTTGGACTCTTTTATTACAAGATACCACAAAAGAACCTCAGTATGTTCCAGTGCTTTGCCAGCTCTACAATTAAATTTAATCTGGGGGGAGGGGAGCAAAAAGAGACGTATTCACACTAGAAGAAACAAAACGTGAGACTTTGAGACAAACATTTGAAGGCAAATGTACTCTGGGCAACTCTCGCCGATATTCCTACGTGTTGTGAATAAGAGAAATACTTTCTACCAAACCTGGGAATGTTCAGTGGAGTTTTACAGTAACTCAAAGACTTAAATGTGGAAGTTTTAGGCAACATTTAAAGGCACATTTTTTTTCATTCTGGACAAAACTATGGATAACAGAAGACTAATGCATAAGAAGAAATCCAAGATAAGCATTGAAATAAAACTTGGACCACTTTGCATACATGTTTCTCACTTGACATTTTAGCTGCATAACAATGTGCTTTGAGTATAACATCAAGCTTTAACAAATATTTAAAGACAGAACATACATCAATAAGATAATAAAAGGCTCATTTTTATATTTGTTTTAGATGTTTTAACTAGATGAAATGGCTTAAGATGACGAATAAAAATGTTGCTTGTAATACAGTTTTGCCTGCTAAATTCTCCACATTTTGTAACCTGTTTATTCCTTTGGATGTAAAGCGTTTTTGCTTAGTATTGTGATATTGTATATGTTTTGTCCCAGTTGTATAGTAATGTTTCAGTCCATCAACCAGCTTTGGCTGCTGAAATCATACAGCTGTGAAGACTTGCCTTTGTTTCTATTAGATGGCTTTTCAGTTCTGTATTAAATATCTTAAGTACTATAGAAAAGGTGTCACCTCTTCCTATAAGGCTGTTTTGTAATATATATAAGGACTGGAAATGTGTTTTTAAAGAGAAGAAGCATTCAAGTATGACGATATACTATCTGTGTTTTCACCATTCAAAGTGCTGTTTAGTAGTTGAAACTTAAACTATTTAATATCTCATTTAATAAAGTGACCAAAATACATCAATGTGCCTTGTGCTACATTCGCAATACAGCGTGAACTCCGCAGGCATACCGGCCGAGAATGTGTCTTTTGAGAACTGCGCTGCCTGTGAGTTTAAGCTCTCTTATTTTTTTCGACAGCGAGGTACCCGTTACCGAATGTAGCCATTAATTTCATTTAGGGAAAATAGTTGTGGTCCAGGTTTTCAAATCATATGAATTGATAGTAGCTTCTGCAGCCTATCTGTCCCTTAAAAACGGTGAGTGACTGCCCAGCAGTGATAAATTGTTAAGAGTGAGGTGAAGTTCTACTTGGTCAAATTAGAATAACCTACTTGCATATTTTAACCTCGTAATTGTACTTCTCTCTTCCTTAGCTATTAAATCCCACCTGCTGGGCAAAAAATCCCTTTCCTACGCAAAAAAAATCGCGTGACAGTTGTGTTTTAAATCTGCCCCTATGCTTGTTCCCTGTACTTGAAGCTTTTTTGTGGCTCCTGGCCAGCGCTGCAGCCACCTTACTGCCCCGGGCGGGTCTGCTCGGGGAGGTGCAGCTGGTCTTGCCGGTAGGTGAGAGGAAGGGCAGATGCCATGGAAATCGTGTCTGGTGTGAAAATAATCAAACTGTGCTCTAAGGGGCAGTGTGGGCAACATGGTTTTAAAGCGTCCTTGTAACTTTTAACTTGATGAAGAACTTCGATAGAGGGCAGCGGGAGGCTTGTGCGTGTGGCGGAGGCTGGATGTTGGCCGTCCGTGTCGGGCTGGGGAGCGTCCTGGGACGAGTCCCCCATCCAAAACAGGCCTGCAAGGTGCTCCAACGCTGAACAGCGACTTTTTGATGTGTCAGGTGCTAAATGCTTACCCTGTGGGTTTTTTGTCTTTACCTGAAAAGAACCACTCTGGGCAGGGTAAATAAAAATCAATTCATCAGTTCAAGCAAAAAGAGTTTTGGAGTTGGATAAATCTTCAACATTTACGGAAAGACAAATGTCCTAAACATTCCCAGCTGGAGGTGTTTAGAAAAATGCTGGTGTTGCAGCATGAGCCACGCAAGCACATGAACTTCCCAGACCTGCTCAGGTGTTGAAATAACCCCATGTGCACCCTCTGTGCCGTAGAACATACCCTGGAGATGTGTCCTAGCGTCGAGCAGCGGCAGGACGCCGCCCGAGCGTGTCTTCGGGAGAGCTGTGCTGCTGTGAAAGGTTGGGAGCGAAGCTGTGACCTCAGGGATATTTGGGTCTCGGAGGCATGCGCAAACCTTCCTCCGGCGATGGCAGGCCGGGCGCTCTGCAGCGAAGGGTCTGGAGAAGCTCCGCGTCTGCTGCGCGCAGGCGGGACGATCACCCTCGCGGAGCCCACCCCCCACGCCGAAAGCCGTTGTTCATCTGGTCGCAGCTCCCGCAGCTGCTCTGCCCGGCGAGGAGGCGGCTTGGGGGGAGGCGGTGACCGAAGGAGGGTGTTGGGAAAGGGCTGAGGCCTGAAATGGGGACGCTGCCCCGGAGAAGGGCAGGGGGGCTGCGGGGGGAGGGTGGCCACAGGGGGAGGTGGGGTGTCCCCCCCACCCGGGTCTGTGCTCAGCCGCTTTCGAGGTCTGATCTCAGACGCCACCTTGGCTTTGTGTTTAACGACTGGTGCGTACGAAAACTATTTGAGACGCTGAATATGAAACGGTAATCGATACCTGGGGCATTCATCAAAGCTTAATCCAGCGACAACGGCTACATCTATAATTCAATTGCACAAAGCGTGTTTCTCGCTTCTGTGGATTCTTGCTGGTGCCCATCA
>NW_009230322.1:32598-34557 GCF_000690835.1 Fulmarus glacialis
GCCGCGCTCAGTCACGGGCACCTGGGTGCCAAATCCTTCCTGGTACCGTGAGGGAAGAGCCTGAGACTCCTCAGTGGAGTTGGCTTTGCAGGTCTCTTAGTCAAACCCCATCAGCGCAGGTGCAAGACTACGTCCTTGGTATTTTCTGTGATGAGAATTTAACACCTCTGAAGCAGTTACTTGCTTAAAAAAAAAAAATCAAGTCTTACGCTCCCTATTGCATGACTTAATCCTCTTGGTTTAAGTTCCTCTCTACAATTCCACTTTATGCTGCCGTTTTGGCTGCTGGCGGTGGCGTGGATTGCAGGCTCTGGTGTGGGGTTTTGCTGTTTGTTTTGCCCTCCTGACTGCAGGCGGGTTTGATATTTCCCTTACAAGCAGTGTCCGGCCTTTGTAGAGCTTCAGCCACAGAAAGTGCTTTTCCCGCGGCACTGCCTGCTGCGTCCTATCTCCGGGAGCTGAGCTCTGTGCCTGCGTTTCTGACCACGTCTCTACCTTCGATGGCTGCCCAGGTGCCTATAGCACCCGGAGAAGCAGCACGTTGCACCTACGTTGCATGTTTGCCCGTTGATTACTTTCAGCACAGGTCCCCACTGTGTTGTTTCCCATCCAAGTGGTTTTCCAGCAAGGCCTTGGCGCTGTTTTGTTCTCCAAAGAGCAGAGAAATAATTTACCCGCATCTGCTGCTTAACAAACGATACTGAGATACCAGGTAACCCCCATATCACCCTCGGTGTATCGTACGTCCTGTGGCTTAGGGGGAGCACTCAGTAACCTCACTTTATTTCCTCGCAGCACCTTTGTCGTTATAAAGCTTTCTGGATTGAGCTGATGCTGGATTTTGCCCTGCAGACCGTTCCCCGCACCGGGATAGTTGGTGTTTCAGCCAAACCCCCGAGTACGAGTTGACTCCAACTGCTGGGTTGCGGGAGAGGACATCGTCCTTCAGATGAGGTACCCGGCATCACCTTCTACCACCAGCGCTATCCCAAGGGGCGCGGATGTCTTTGTCTCACCATCAACAAGAATTTCAGCCCTTCTCCTTCGGGGATGCTCCATCCCTGGGTGCCCCTTCGGGAACATCTCAGCCATGGTCCGGCAGCTGCGAGGCATCTCTGGACGTACTGCCAGGGGGGCAGCACCGAACCAGGACGTCACCTTCCCTGCCTTTCGGAGCCGAGTTTCTGGACTCCCTCTGCAATTTCGGGCTCTCCATCACATTCTCCAGGGGAGGTAAGTCCCTGGGGCCTCCACTCCTTCACCCACAGAGAAAGGAGCCCTGAGCCCCCTGTCCCACCCAGGGTCTCCGCGGGGAGGTCCCTGAGGCCACGTGTGCATTGCCACTTGTAGGTCTGTCTCCTCGTCCCCCTCCGTCCCCGTGCCTCGGATCACGCGCCAAAGCTGGGGAGACGGACGCTTTTGCTGGGTTTGCGCTGCGATGTGCTCAGCGCCACGTTGGCTTCACGCAGAGGGTTTCCCTCCGTTTCTGCACCCCTCCATAGCAAGACTCGAGAAATTGCCCACCTCTTTGCTGCCGACCTCCTCTCTCCTGCTTTGCACGGCTGTTCCCGGGATAATGTTTCCCTTACAACGTGCCCACCCCTCTCGGGTGGAAGGAGAAGGGCTGAAAGCAATGCCTTTTGTCCTGATCTGCTGTGGGTTTTCAGACCCATGGCTTTTCGTGGGTAAAACAGCACTGGGGGGTGAAGGGCGCAGCAGGGTTTCTGCGGGACCGCGGTCTTTGCCTTCCCTCTGGGAGAGCTCTTTCAGCTGGCCGTTGTAATTTTGAAGTGCATGGAAACTATCCGAGCTGAGATCCCAAACACAGGTTGATGTTTCCTTTTGCTGATTTAGGAGGTCTCTCAGGTTGAGGCATCGCAAATGTATTTTCCTCTAAAACTCTCCAAGCAGGAGCGGGGGAGCCCCCGGGGTCCGTCCGCCACCGCCGGAGCAGACGCC
>NW_009230323.1:0-236 GCF_000690835.1 Fulmarus glacialis
GGGGTATATGGAGCGAGGTCACAGCAGGAGTTAGAGGGGCTCTGGGGTTATAGGGCTATAGGGACCCTGGGGCTATAGGGGATTTGACAGGGGCCCTAAGGGTCAGGAGGCTAAAGGGCCCTGGGGCTATAGGGCTCTGGGGCTATAGGGGACTTGATAGGGGCCTTAAGGATACAGGGTCCTGGATCTATACAGTTAGGAGGTTATAGGGCCCTGGGGCTATAGGGGACTTGATA
>NW_009230324.1:0-680 GCF_000690835.1 Fulmarus glacialis
AGGGACAGGGATGTGGGGAGGGACAGGGGAAGACGGGGATGGGGAGGGACGGGCGGGGATGTGGGGACACGGAGGGACGGGGGGACACACGGAGGGACACGGAGGGATGTGGGGACACACGGAGGGACACGGGGACATGGACGGACATGGGAATGGGGAGGGGCACAGAGGGGGGTGGGGACATGAGGGACACGGAGGGACGTGGGGACACGAGGGACACGGGGACATGGACGGACATGGGAATGGGGAGGGGCACGGAGGGATGTGGGGACACACGGACATGGATGATGTGGGGACATGGGGACACACAGAGGGACATAAAGAGACATGGATGGACATGGGGACATGGAGGGATGTTGGGACACACAGGGAAACGGGGACATGGATGGACATGGGGACATGGATGATGTGGGGACACGGAGGGACACGGGAACAGGGAGGGACACAGAGGCACGTGGGGGGGACATGGAGGGACGTGGGGACACACGGAGGGACATGGAAGGACACGGACATGGGGACACACAGAGGGACATAAAGGGACATGGATGACGTGGGGAGATGGAGGGACATGGGGCAACACAGAGGGACATGGGGACACGGAAGGACACGGATGATGTGGGGACATGGAGGAACATGGGGACGGGGAGGGACCTGGGGACACGGAGGGACACGGAGGGACG
>NW_009230325.1:0-5285 GCF_000690835.1 Fulmarus glacialis
CCCCGGCTGCCTGCCGGCCGGCCCCGCGGACCTCCCTCCCGTCCCTTCCTCGCTTGTCCTCCCCGGGCTCGGCCTTGCGCTTAACCCCTTGCTGGCTGCCACCCTCCCGCGTCCGGACCCGCTGCTCCGTCGTGGCCTCGTCACCGCAAAACGTAACCACAGCAAAAAGTTTAGGTTCTCGCTGGGTTTCTCCCGGGTGTTCAAGCTCATCTTTCTCCTCTCTGTTCACTGGTCAGACAGACCAGCGTTACCCAACGTTGGTAATACTAACGATGTTAGCCACTTCAGGTACCAAAAGCTTGTAGTAAGTTGCTTTGCAGTTGAAATGGTGAACTTCTTGCCTGGGTCTTGGACAATTTTAATGCCAATGAGAAGAAGAAAGAAAGCTGTGTTCATCAAGCTCAGCATTAAATAAATGCGTGTTTCCTAACGGCCATCTAACAAGTGCTTGATTGCAATTGTGCGCTGGCTTTCAACCGGGCTGCGCTGGACACAGTCCAGGAGTGGTACTCAGGACCCATACGCCCTGATTTTTCCCCATGCCATGTCTGGAAATACACCCCTGAGATGACCAAAATGAAGGGTTCCCCATCCCATGGCATGAATGAACACCCAAAATTTTGGTCATGGGAGAAACGCTTCTCCACAATAAAGTCTACACACATCCCATCACGTCATCCCAGCACCAGTACAAACTCTCATCGTATGAGCAGACACATGCCTATCATGGGGCTAGGGGTGCATACATTTTGGGCACGTAACGCACACGCATTTGGTCAAGTCTTGGAGCAGCTTCAAGGCCTCAGCAAAGAGGTCAGCAGGAGGACAAACCTTTGCGGTCTGAAGGGCTGAAAAAGAACAGCTGGTCGGGGGGATTATATGGGTTTCATGGAGGATGGGGGCGTATGATTTCTTATTGGGCTGCATCAAACGGGATTTTGTCACAGTCGTGTGAAACATGCTCCAACGGTGCCCAATGTCAGTTCCTCAAAAGATACTCAGGGGGGGTGTCCTGTGAGGAGGGATGGTGAACCTCATTTGCGTACCAATTGTTGGCAAATGCCAGGGAATGGATTGTGATGCTAAAACCAGAACAATAAGATGATATCACCATAGGCAAGTTGCAAATATCTCAGGCAGGTTACCTCAAACCACGTAGAGCTTCACCAGCCCTCTCAACATCCTCCTCAAACTTCCCACCAGAAAAATCTAGAAAGATGCTGTATGTATCTAGAAAGTATGTACCTGTATGTACTTGTTAATACAATGTGAGTGAAAAATAGGACTGTGAGAAGTATTAATTCTGTCAATAATAATTAAAATATACAATTTCTCTTAAAAAGTAGCTTTAACAGATTATTTGTATATTTGCTGCATAGCATGTGGCTTTTCAAAGAGTGCAAATTAAAAGCTATAGCTATGAATTATTGTAACATTCCCTAAAAACTGAAAAAAGGGTAGTTTTAAGTTGATGTTTTTAAGAATTTCCATTTTTGAATACTGTTGAGGGACTACTTGCCACTTAACTGTCTCAAGGGCTTTTACTGGCAAGTGCATATTGACTGGTAAAATAATAAAGGGTTGGTTTTAAGATCTAATCTAGCTTTAAATCACCTGTTTTGAAAAATTAATGGCCTGCATATTCCTGCCTAGTAAGTTGTATTGTGACAAGGTACAAATTTACTGTTTAATAATATATACATACATATATACATACACACACACATATATTTTACACACAAATACTTTTTGTTCATAACTCCTCTTCCACCCTTCAGTTCTTGCCCATGTTTCCTTGCAATATCAATTCAAATCATATCTACCTTTGTATTATTCTTGAAGCCTTGATTACCATAACTTTGTCCTTTTCAAATCCAACCAAATCTTCAGTACCACACTACAACCAAAATAATCTTCCTCCTTCATTCCTTGATGGTCATGCCCACTGCTCAGGTTTTATTCCAAATTCATTATAAAGTAGAGCTGTAAATAAATTTTGCCTTAACTACTTGCAAACATAATTCTTCAGCACACAATTTTTGCATAAAGGAGAAGTAAGGGCAGAATTGGGCACCATGATAATCTCTTTTTGTCACTATGGCAGAACTTCATTTGGGCGGTGCCGAGAGGTGATTTTTCCAGCAGTCTCACTGTCAGCACTCAAGTCACCTCAGGAGCAGATACAGAAGGTATTTTCTTCAGCACAAAAAGGGAGAGCTGTTGGAAGAGAAGGGAGGTTAAACTTCATCCATTTTGCGAGAAATAGAGTAGAAATGCACCACTCAGGAAAGCGCTCGCTTCATCACAAGTTCAAAAGTTAGAGAGTTTTCCCAGTTTAGATGGGAGCATAGAGCTGGCTGCCATTTTCATCGGTTGCATTAATTGGTTTCCTAAGGCTGTGCCTGCACCTGGACGCTGCGGTGGCAGGGGGGGGCACGAGGGCAGCCTAGCCCCGCTGTGCCACGCCACACCGAACCCCTCCGAGCCCACCTCTGGCATTAGCAGCTCTTGTCGGCTACCCTGCCGCTCCCGGTGACCCCATGAAGAGAGAAATGCCGTCTTCCCCTTTGTTTTTAAACAGCTGGCTTTTAAACAGCTGGGAAATCTAGCTGAAGTTAAAAGATAATATAGCAAAGGTTTCATTCTGTGTGACCGAGGGCCTACAACACAGTCAATGAAGTTACCTGCCTTCAGTCCCGACGTTGCTTGGATTTAGTAGTGAGGAAATCTAGCAAACTAACAAACCAGTGCCTCCTGCAGCAAAATAGGCAGCTCCAGCAGCATATGTAGTTTTTCTCACCTCCAGGCTGTGTAGCCCGCATCTTCACAGAGACCAGATGGTAGGAGTCAGCTCTGTGGGGCTGCAACGATACACGCATGAAAAACATGTAGTGCTCTGATCATGAGGAAAAGATGCCCTAATATGTAACAAAATAAACTGGAAGGTTGCTTTACTAAACAACCAAAAATTCCTAATCTATCTGGGCATTCTGGACCAAGCTGCTCTGTCAAAAGTACATCATCTTCGGCTATGAACACAGCTATGTGTTCTGTAGTTATTACGAAAATCTAGACCCTTTTCTCAAATTTTTCTTTTACCATGGAATAAAGTAATCACAAGCTTCTTTCACCACCACTATCCTTACCTTTAATTATTTATTGTGTAAATAATTAGATAATTTCATAATCTTTGGGGCTCTATAGCGATATTTTTTTCTGTCCTTCTAGGATATGCCCCTCTAGTAGACGGTGCTTTATGTGGAGTAAATCATTTACCACTGCTGGCAATCATTCACCCAGCTATCAGAGAAAACCAAGCGGCGCTGAGTGAGGGTCAGGGATGAGCTCCAGCCCAGACAGGCACGTCTGGGCTCTCGCCGGGATGGCTTTGGAATGGGCCAGTGGGAATCCGCAGGCTGGTTCCCGAGAGTGCATGTCGGGGGGGAACATGGTGGGCAGCACAGTGCCAAGGGCACCCCTCCGCCCTGCAGCGGGCAGCAGGGGCGCAGGGCAGGGGGTCTCCTCAGGGCTGGAGTTCCTTTCCTTTTTCCATTTAATCTGAATATATTTTTTCTAGCCTGTTTACCTCTCAGCTAAAACCATTAGGAAAAAAGCAATGTCCGCAGACTAAATACCTGTTGTAAATCCAATTATTTTATAATTCATGGGTGTTGTCCTTCAGCAGCGTCTTATGCTCACTTTCCTCCATGTCCAAATGCCCTAATTCTACTTAATCTCTCTTCGGGCATCACAGCTATAATACCTAATTAGCATCACCAAAACAAGGTAGTCATTCAACCCATAAAACAGGATAGGGATGGGAGGTACTTGGTATAACCTGCAACAACCACTCCAACAGTATTTCCAGATCAAACTTCAATTTCCTCACATGTGCTGAAAAGCTGCCATTATCTGAATTTAAAAGAAAGCAATTTTTCTGACCAGCTCTTGTCGGTAGCCCTTGGTTGAACTCAGCTTACATTAGAGACTCGTCTGGGGCTGGCACGGCTGAAATAAGCCGGCTCTGTGCAACTGATGCGCTGTTCAGCCTGCTTAAAAAGCCTTGTGAAAATACTAGGGCATCAGCGTGGCCCGCAAAGGTGTGACTAACCCTTCTCATTCCAGCGAGAGACACCTTATGTGACTCCATCGGCCTGAGGTGACCTAAAATCTTAGAAATAGAAAGATGGTAGAGAGCCTTCCTCCTTCTGCACACGCAGTGCCTATGATTGCTATGCAGATAGTTGTAAAGGTACACGTGAGCTCACTAACTCCGGTTTTCTACACTTAGGTTGCGCAGAGACCTCTGCATTGTCCTGGAGTTGCACTGGATGAAATCCTGTCTCTATTAAAGGAAATGGCAGAATCCCTGGTGGCTGGGATTTTACCCCAGAGCTCTCTAGAGGCCTCAGGCTCATTTAGATCATGCCCACACAATATCCAGGGTCTTCAGACAATTAAGGTCTATGGACTTGTTGCTGCAACTTTTCCTCTTTTACCTCATCCTCTCATTTGCATTTTCAAAGTGTAAAAAAGGAAAGCATCAAATAAAGAATTGTGTTATCCTTGACCTCCATATTAATTTTGGTTTTGTCCATAAGTCCTTTTCCAAGGCTGCAAACTGACCATCTCTGTGCATGATGTTGAAAAAAATTGCCTAGCTAACACTGAAACTATTCCTGCAGGAATGGGAGCTTGGTGCAGCATGAACATTATTTCCTAGAGTTGCTAGTATTTCTTTTTGAATCACCCCTCCAAGAAAACCCAAGGTATAGTGTATACTTATGCACGAGGGTCTGGAGGTTTTCACTGGTTTTGGCTTTGTTTTCTTTTAACAGAAACTTCTATTTACTCAGAAGTACAGGGAAGACTTGCTAATTCTTGCAGAGCAGCATGCTTGTATTTATTGAGTTGTGTATTCACATCAAGTTAAGTTGAGAGAAGGTGTGTTTTGGAAAATATAATATTTGAGCAATATCAGATACGAAGCTGGAAATGCAGTGATCGTAACTCTGCTCTGCAGGGATACCGTTCGCTTTTTCACGCCATTCTGAGTACGGCCGTCAGATTTGAAACTCAGCTTAAGTGAGACCTGAAGCTTCTCCTACGATTACGCTATTTTTAAAAGAGCATGCGATGCACGTACACTCGCTTCCACATTTGCTGCTCACACGGCAGGCAGCCTGGAGGCCTGGGGGTCCGTGCTGCGGCTCTCGGGGTGCCGCCACGGGGGCCGACGGGGAAGGGCCTGCCCGCTCCGCCAGGGGGCGGTAAGCACCGCCCCA
>NW_009230326.1:0-202 GCF_000690835.1 Fulmarus glacialis
TTGGGTGGGTTCCCCCCACCCCGCAATCCGGACAGAAGGGTGGAGAGGAAAGAAAGATTAAACTGAACTGGAAGAGAATAAGCGCCAGTGTGGATTACAGCAATTTAAATGATTTTTTTTTTTTTTTTTTTAAAATCAAGTGAAAATTCTTTCAAGTATTTTGCTTTCTGCTCTGGTTTTTACCCATTGTTACAATTGTTAT
>NW_009230327.1:0-11637 GCF_000690835.1 Fulmarus glacialis
GGGTCTTGGCCACCGCTCAGCCCCTGCGGCAGCCTTGCCCACTGGGGTTTTTGCCACCCCGTTTTTGCGTGGATTTCACAAGCTGCGCTGTGAGATACATCACTCTTCAAGCCTGCTTCTGAGGGCTTTAGGGACATCAAAGCCCCCAGGCAAAGAAATGTCACAAAAGTATTTTCACTATTTTATCCACACCTGGGTTTTACTACTTTGTCTGTATTTATAGCACAGTGGTGTCAACCTGCTCCAGCAGGTTGCAGAGGCAAAGCAGAGTATTTACTGACTTGTGGGAGAACATACAGACTAGGTTTTCTGGATTTTGCTTCTCCTGACATTCCCAAATGCATGTTGGTGTTTAAAACCCTGTACAGCACAGACAGTATCCTCGGGAAGCAGGGACTAGGGAGCTAGTGCATTGCGGGACTCCTCCGTGTGTGAGAAATCCTGCTAAAAGAGGCATAGCCTTTTGAAAAAATCTTTAGCCCCAAAATCTTTTAGTACCAACTAAAATCTTGCTTTGAACTTAAAAAATACATATTTATCTATGTCTTCAGTTTTACGTGACTGGAAGAGGTACCTGGCCCCCAGTGTAATCCTTCCCTCACAATAAACGAGCGAGCAAACGAGCCCTCCAAGCTGTGCATGCCGAAGCCGTGTCCCTGAGGTGCTGGGCTCTTCTTTACCCGGCCTTTAATTTAAAGGGGAGGGAGAGAGAAAGAACATCTTTTTTCCTGGTTGAAAGCGATGCAATAAATAAGTGCATCATCTTCTTCTTCCAGTTGCAATTTATAGGCACTGTTCCTCAAGAAATGGCCTTCTATGCATGAAAGCTATAAAATATGCATGCCATTTGCAAAAGATACAGCTTCTACTGTACATTTTCTGGTTTATTCACAAAGTATCTCAGTACAAGCCTGCCATAGAGGGAGGGTTAAGGAAGTGTGCAAATGAGCTCAGTTAATGCTTTTGTAATGGTGCTAAAGAAATGGTCAAGAGCTTCCATTAGCCACATGTAGCAGAAACAATTTGGGTTGCTAATGCGGAACGACAGTTTCACCCAAAGTAGGACCCAGAAACATTTTTCTTCATGAGGGCTCTTGTGGCTTAAGACTTGATCAAATATTGTGTATATCCTCGATGCTAAAACACTCAAACCTGGAAGATGAGGCCTCAACTGAAAGAATGGGGTCTGGAGTACAGACAGTGGAAGAAGTGGATAGACTGAAAGGAGAAGCTGGGCAACACCCAACTATGGCAGGGCCAGTGGATGCAGTGCATGAGCTTAATTAGTTTTGCCTCTCTCTCCCTAACTGGCCTGATAATTTCTGTGATGATGCCAAGAGCAATTGTGTTTAAATAAAACCCCGCCTTTCACTCTGGTTTCAGCATTGAAGCTGAGGGTGTGTGCGGGTGCAAGCACAGGGCCAGTGCAAAGCAGTGCCAGGTAGGCTCTCCGCTGAGCGAAGCCATGTACGTGATTTCCTGGCTGTTGTAGGTTTGTACCAGCTGTTCCTATCACTAGATGAACCTGGAGTTTTGGCTATAGCCCTCTGCCATGTACATTTCTCATCTGCTTCCTGGCTAGTTGGATTATTTTTTTTCAAATTTCAGATCTCTCTTTTTGCTTTTTCTACATTTCCCTCCCTTGACCCTTCCCCACACCCCCAGCAGCGGCACCTGCGTGGGCCACCAGATTTACAGTTTGCCTGTGCTCATATGGCAACTGTGTGGCAAGAGTAAGTCTGATGCAGAAGAACCTGCTGGTTTTGGTGTGGCTTGAGAAAGGTTGTCTGACAGTGGGCAGGAGCATAAGAGGAATGGGAATTTCTGCACTTGTAAATTTTTTTAAGGCTGCAAATTGATTATTTGACGAAAGGACATAAGAAAAGAGGAAGCTGAGATATCTGGCACCCCACTTGGGAGGGGAGGCAACCTTTGCTGGTAGATAAGATGTGTTTGTACTAGCAAACAGGAATGCTAACTCCCCTTCTGAGGGGTTTAGCACCCTAATAGAGCATAAAATGCAAATTAAGTCCAGAGTCATCCCTGCCCTCCATTCTTCATTTTGCAGGATAATTCCAGTTATTGGTACATTACATCAAAGAATACACCAACCTTCTTTGCTTTCTGGGAACTGCCAGAAAAGTGCATCTTCTTTCATGTTGCACTGCAAATATGTACACAATCATTTCCCTTGTCTTCAAAGAGTTAAATGTTCACATATGTAAGGCACACTAGGATCAGAGCTTTACGTAATCTAATGATACTGGATAACTTGACTGTGCATCATTAGCTCAATGATGCACCAAGCTCAGGGAGAGGGAAAAAAAACCCAAACCAACCCCCGAACCCTGAAATATATTTGTGCGTGAGAGAGAAATCTGGAGGGAGGGGAGAGGAAAACACAGTCAATATGTCTACAGTTCATTTAAGATGCTGAAAAATGTTTTTTTCTTTTTTGTCAAAAATGTTATTGAGAATAGAAACACAAAATGAGAGAAGAACCAGTGAGGAATCCAGAACACCCCCATGGCATGTGAAACCCCACTGGAACAAATGGAGAAGAAGTAGGTGCTGGAAAATATATATTCAAAGCAATATGGACACATGTAAGCACCAGAACTGCAAATTGGGCCTGAAAACCCGACTCTCTCTTTGCAGAGCAGTGTGTTGTTCCTTTTCCGAGACCTATCAGTGCATCCTATTCAGCCAGAGCTCCCCAGCTCAGCTGTATGTTACTTTGCCCATAAGGGTGTTGAACAAATATTTTGTATCCAAGAGAGACTCATTAATGTCTTTCAAACCGGATGCAAGTTTCTCATTATGCTTCTGCATAGGTCTAGCAATGGGAGCCTCCTCTAGAGATGCCCTACACAGATGTCTTTAGGCAATGTTGATGGCATGAAGTAGGAATTGTTTTCACTGAAAGATTTATAACCTTACAGCCTTTCCAAGCCTAGGCAGTGCATGTGGACTGAGAACCAGCAGCAAGGGTTTTCTGACTTCTGCACTATTCTCTGATACGGACTAGCCTGGAGAAATCATTTTGGTTTAAATTTTTGCTGTTCTGGGTCCTCAGTATGAGGAACGAAATGTCAGGGGTTTTTCAAAGGTACTGAATGTTTCTGACTCCTATTTGAATTGAAGCTGCAGGTTTTGAGTCCTTATTAAAAAAAAAAAAAACACACAAAAAAAACCCAAGCCCATGGATCTTAATTTAGGGCTCCCCAAATCAGAAGCCACTTTGAAAGACATGCAGAAGCACAGAACAGCCGATAGATTTCCATATCCTGCAGGGTTTTGGCATGAATCCCCTTCTTTGGTTCCAGGCAGAAAAATACAAAGAGACGTCTGTGAATAGGACCTCGCTGGGTGTCCAGCCCTCTGAGTGAAATTTCCTGTGCAGAGGATGGTCTCGGCCTACATTTTCTAGTTATTATATAGAATTTGTTTCCTGCTAAGCTAGAAAAAAATGTATAAAAATACAAAACCTTCAGTGAATTCCCACCTTATAGAGCTACTTCAAGCTGTAGAGGGAGAATTTGTACCGGAGGAGTTGACATTGAATAGGGTAGTTCAAGAGAGACACCAAAGCTCAGCAGAGACATCCTTTAAAAATGATTTGTCTTGTCTGCAATATTTTATAAGTTGATCCAAATCAGATTTTGGAGTAATACCATTAGAGTCAACAACCAACACCCAGGATGAATCTAGCTCTTAAAGTGCCATTCAGGCTCCTTGAGAGACACACATCCCAATGACTCCTTTAGCAGTCATTAAACCAATTATCATCCCAGTCTATTTCCAACAATTATCATCATAGACTTTTTGGGTTTAATCAGCTTTTTAATTGACCTGTGAGTAAGACGGGAGATACAAAAATCTCCCCTGATACCTCAGGTGTAACTATTACACACTTAGCATTGCTGTGCACATGAAATAATTTACACCATAATACTGATCTGAGACTGGGATATGAACAATAATATTCCTATAAATTAAGGATAAAAACAAACTAAAGACAATAAAGGAGAAGCAGAGGAAGTAGTAATCCATAAATAGAATGTCACCACGGTTGGTGACATTGCTTCCTTGGCCAGCAAACTTTGGAGCCGGAAAAAGATCTTTTTTTCTAAAACTGTATGCAACACACAAAAAGTTTTGACCATCTCTTAAGTGCTACAATTATTGAATTGAGTTGCAGAAATGTCTTCAGACAATTGCTTAGGACTTTAAAAAGAAATCAGCCATTTAGGCATATGTCCCTCCTGCAAGTAACTAACTTTTTTAATACCACTTGCCTTGGTACAGCACTGCAAAGTGGCCTGAATGCAGCAATTTGCGGGATTTGGCACTGTGAGCCCCGCAAGCACTTAGCAAAAGCAATTGTGTAGCTCTATTGAAAATCCCGCATATCATGCTGTGGGGAGCCAGCACTTTTTATCTGTCGGCACTGTTGGTAACAAATATTAAAATAAAAAGTATGACACTATAGGTGCTTCAAAATTCACACTGCAAGTTTCCTACTGCGGGACTTCTAACCATGTAATAAAGTGCAGGGAAGAAAGCAGAGTTCAGACCCCATGCTGTAATAAAGGCAAGGAAATCTTAAGTGTTCAAATACATAATTCATTCTCTTCTGAGACTTTCTACCAGGTTTCTACCAGTAAAGATTTTAATTTGTGCCTAGATGATACAATCTTTAATTTCTCTTTTACCTCCAGAGACAGCTGGGAGAGCGCTGGGGCAGACCTGCTCTTTGCGGCAGGTGAAAACAAATGGTCACGACAGGTCAGAGAGCTCCTCTGCAGATGGCGAGGGTGCGATGGCCCCGCAGGGCCAGCCCGGGCAGAAGAGAAGGAAACCCCCATCTTCTGCTTGCTGTGAAAGTGCTTGCAAGAAAGTCACCATAACAGTCAGTGAGTTTTGTTTGTTTTAAGTAGAAATACTTTGCACCTTAAATAATGTCTTACTCCCAGGATCTCAAAGCATGTAGCAAACATTGGCTGAGCCTCTGCTTTCTGTGGGGAGGTAAGTCCCTGTTCCCACTTCTCATTTTGCTGTATTTCCTGCCGATTTGAAGTCACGGCCATTTTGTTACACAGCTTGCAAAAATAGAATTTGAAACACATGGCTTTAAAATTTTCTTATTAGCTATGATCTTAAGCATTTATTGCTTTGTCGTATAACTATTTTTAACCTGTACTTTAATAATATTTTATGTAAATAACAGCACAATAATCACAAGGAAGAAGAAACTAATGAGAAATTAAAAACACCTTTGTGTGTGGGTGGGTACACATTGCATCTGCGTAAGCGACAAGTTACTGAGAATGTATTGACCATATAAATGAGCAAATGTATCCCTGCTAAAAGTCCAGGGAAATCACTGCATTTATATCAGGGATAAATTTGGCTCAAATGTGAGAAGAATGCATGCACCTCATTCTGCAGTGGTCATTTAACCCAAATTATATACGTTGATCTGTGCACCCCCCTGGTGTTAGCATACAAAATTGACTGGATTGCATATTCAGATGTAAAGCTAGATCAAAATTGGCTTTGACCTATTTACATTTTCTAATCCAGACTCTTAAGTCTAGCTATTTTCTTTCTAAACCCTGATCTTTTTTCATTCCTTCTCAAATGCCTTCTTAGGGACTGACATCCATCTCGTCCCAAAACGTGATGCCTGGTACAGTGCTTGGCATTCAGTGCTTTAGCGACTGTTGCCTTAGATGTGGCTTGGTCCTCCCAGACGTGGCTATTCTGGTAGCAATGCTTGAAATCATGCAGCTTTGCTATCTTTTCTAGGAGGAAGCCCAGGAATAGTTTGCATATTCAGTCTTTAAAACATTTTTATTTTATTTTAATAATTATTTTTTTACAAAACAGTGCTAGAAGCTAGCACCATGTCCTGCCCCTTGGTCTTTACTGGTGTTAGTTTTCCTCTTGCCAATTCCCTTTTCTACCCATGCTTATAATATGTTTAATTTGGTCTCTGCCCACACTTATTTAGAATATCGCTTCATTTGATACCATCTGAGGGGTGCCTTAGTGTGGCGTTCAGCTTTTCAAGTCATGCTGTTGCATTAGTGACGATCTAAAGATATGAGGCAGAGTTTACAAGGAAGAACCAACATTACTTCTTTAAGTGAAGTAATAATAAAAAAATTTTAAAAGGACAAACTTCCAGGCATTAAACCTATCTCCTGGGTTTTTTTCACAGTCATTAACAAAGCTTTCAAACCCTATCCTCCTCCTTGTATAACACTAATCTTTGCAGCCCCCCTGGCATCTTTATGGAGCCAATGTCCTTCACTGCGTCAAGACTGCCACCCCTGTTTCTTAGGACAGCACCCTGTCTGTTTGTGTCACGGTCCTCACCCCAATCGGTGTGCTACGGCGCAGTTCTGCCACGCCGGTTATGTCATGCTGATTGCAGGTGGCACCATCTTGCTGAAAAGAACAGTTGTGTCAATCTGCTCTGCTTTGAGTAAGAAAAATTGTGCCCCCAGTGAACTTGCTAAGAAGGCTCCTACTGATGCCAGGGAAGCCGGGGCTTTGGACTGCAGACACAGGCAGTGGCTACAATAGAGGACACCACATTTCCATTTGGGTCTCCGGCAGCAGAGGATAGTGCATCAGCAGCTAAAGCAGGGTCCCAGGGTGCAGGCCCCCCGCACTTTTCCCCCCAGTAGCACAGCAGTGCTATCACACAGCAGAACGGGGTGCTGCCAGAGCAGGCTCTGGCCCTGTTAACAAACCTTCGCTACAGTGCCAGCTGCTCTGAGAAAGCGCAGGTCCTCAGTTCCTGTGCCTAGGCTTGCTCTTTCAAGAAAACATTAACATTATTCCATGCTGCTTTTTAACAGCTCTTCAGGGTTGGGAGAGAGCTAGCTCTGATGCCTTACTGCAAGAAAGACTAGTAATTAGAAGCATGAGCCTGGTGCAGCTGGGTCGAAATGTGTTAAAACAAACAATTAAAAATAAAAAAAATGGAGCACCGTCTGCCTACGTCAGTTTAGGGGAAAGGTCTCTCTGACTCTACCTGCTCTGAGGCTACATTGAGGCTCTTTGACTCTGCTCTGAGACTTGCTGACACTATGGATTCAACACTGTATCAAGACACTCCAACTGTGATCTGAGACCTGGAGCAGAGCGGGAGCATCTTGACACAGTGTCAAAACAGTAGTCAGAGCACATGGACGCAGCACTGAAAGGCTTTTGTCTCCCAAATGAAAAGGAGCTGGATTATTTTCATCTTTTTTTCCTTTTTTTTTTTTTTTTTTTTTGTGTAATAATGGTAGCTTTCTCTTAAATAAAAAACCCCACAGTTTATTTGCAGGAAGAAAGGGTGACATGTTCCCCTCCCCACTTCTTGTTTGATAAAGCAATGTGACAGACAATGGCTTCACTGTACAATGCACTTCACTAAAGCAAAGTTCTTTGGCTTTCGAGAAGCAAAAGGCTATATTTGGAAATTATTCCAACTTAGAAACCAAAAGGGGTTAATCCTTTCATGATACTGCACATCAATCATCTGTATCTTTGTGCATGTTTGTGTTTGTTGTATAATTTGGAATTGCATTTTTGTACAATAACATTCATTTGATCTGACTAATAATTTGGGACATAGTGTTGCTCACCACTCTGCCCACAAAATTCAAGCTATGGCTTTTGGTAAGAATACCTATGAATTCAGACATTTGAGTGTTGACCAATATTCATCAACAAAAGAAATTAGTTCAATTGTCAGAATGTGGCAATGCCTGCTGAGACAGGTTTCTTTTCTGCAGATGAGATGGTCTTAATGTTACATGGACTGTGACTTTATAACAGGTTAAACTCATTTATTTAAAAAATGAGAATATAGTTGAATTTATTTTTCCTCGCTGGGGTCACAGGTACCAAGGAATTAGCAAAACCATCTACTGAATGTTTTATAGATTGTGGTGTTTTTGCTGAATGTTAAATGAAAACAATCCATTAAAATAAAAAATGAAAATTCTTTTTGTTTCCTTTTCCTCTTGGGCCTTCCCAAAAGGAGGTCGACACCGACCCAGTTTGAAAAATACTAACCTAAGCCAATCACTGCCCAGCATGTATTCCCTTGAGCAACTTGAGTGGGCATGATGCCATCCGAACAGATGGGCATTACTGTAGGCAACCAAGAGACCATGCATGTGAATCAAGTATGGGTGTTTACAGCATCATTTCCCTGATGAGAATGTCAAAATGGCAGCCCAGTCTGAGCCTTTGGCTCCGTTCAATTGCATTTCACTAATTCAGCTCTAAAATGCACAACTTCACGAAATAAATAATTAACATTAAGTTAGGTGGTCATGATTTTACTTCATAGAATTGGGCAGAGTAAGTGAGTAATGGACTCGCTGAAAATAATGTACCTGACTCCCGTCTGTACCAGGAAGGCTTGCTATTTTGTAAAATGAGGGCAAAGAAGCCCCCAGTCTACGCTAAGTATAACATAACAAACAGGCCAGCATATGAGTACTACAGATGTACTCCGAACTGAAAGAAAGAAACCTTTTCACAATTTTTTAGGAAGGCATCTTATTTCAGATCAAAATTAAAACAGTGTAAAATGGATCTTACATGCATGATGTATTTGAATAATGTACCGGTGCAAGGTCAGATCCTTTAAGTTACACATATTGAATTAGGATTTCATTGCTGTCCTGAAGAGAGATGCACATAAATGTTGCAACTTTTTTGAGCCCAGCAGTCAGTGTAACTCCTGTATCTGCTGAATGAAGTGATTTCTACTGGATTATCATTGGAAGTTCTCTACCATCTGTTACAAAGCGGACTTTAAGTACAGAAATAAAGACTGGAATTTGAATATTGAATCAACAACTTTATCTACTTTAACAAAAACAACTACAATATATGTATCCTGGAAGCTTGATTTAAAGTATGTGTCTGAAATGCTGTTATTATTTTATTTTTCTTTTGATGATTGGTTGTGTTTTCATTGCACCGACTTCCATGTGTTTGTGTAATACTAACTGCTTGTGTAGCCTTCAGGTTTAGATTTTATAATCTACGTAACTTTTTGCTTTCCTAAGTGAGGGGCTAGTCAGCCTGAATTTGAAGAATTGGGCTGCTGAACAAAAAAATCAATATCAGGTATGAAATACTTGAACACATATTTCTTTCAGGAATAATGCAACATCTTATTGATAATAGCTAAAACTCCCTGTGTTTTAGATTTGAATTATTTGTTCCTGGGTTTTTTGTGGGGTTTGTTTGTTTGTTTGTTTGTTTTTTGAAAAAAAATCTAATTTCTGTTTGGGAGATTTCTAGGAAGTACCTAGTGAGTTTTACATCTAGTCCTATCCTTTAGTTGGGGAATTCAGGCAAAAAAAAAAGCAGCTTTTCAAAAACAGAAGATTAAAATGAAAATAAAAACAGTGCTTTTCTAACACTTGATTGGAACAAAGAGTATCTAGAGTGTGTCTTTTTCTGTATGCAAAATATTTCAATATTTTCCCCTCTTATTTCAAGCTATCAGAATCAACCTTTTCATTTGTCTTCTATAATGCGTTATGATGGCTCCGACTTCTGCCATTAGACCTGCTAAAATGCTCTGTTACCTTGTATTTCATTTTCCAGGGAGTGTAATGTTTATTTTCTTGCACGATGTCATGGTAACAGAAACACGTCCTTTATATTATATCTAAGTTTGTGTTTTAAATACAAGCAGGGCAGGTTGGAGATTGCTGTATATCCCATGTGGAAAGACAGCACTAGCTTTCTGGGTGCCAGCACATACTCCCAGCTGTTGCTGTTGCTCTAGGGTCACAGATGCATCTCACACTGAATCAGTTAAAAATGCAGTAGCTATGCTTGGGGACACAAGCTCAAATTTTCAAGGCCTGATTATTCTGTTAGTTTCGTATGTGCAATTCCCACTGAAGTCAGCAGAAGTAGCACATGCAAACCTGACAGGCTAATTTGGAGCCCAGAACTGCAAAGGATGTAATCATACATTTGATTTCTGTGGGTACTTGAGGTCTAATTCTCACCCACCTCCATGATGTTAGGATTTACCACAGCTTTTAAGGATTTGGATGGATCCAAAAATATTAGGTTACTTGTGATATTTTATTTGCAATGATCAGGGGAAGAAAAAGAGATCTGAAGTATATAAGCTCATGTTGGACAAGCCCAGAAAGAAAAATATGTTCCACAGTGCTCTAAAACTGAGCTAAGAGTAATACAATGTATGGCATATTATGTACAGAAAAGAAATGTGAGACCCTGAGGGATGAAGGCAAACTAATCAAAGGAATAGCTAATGGCCTAGAAGGAGAACAGGGAACAACCTGCTTCTTACGGAGCCCACTCAGTTCTCAGTTCAGAGGGCCAGCATACAGCCTGTTGGGACCTGAGCCCAACGTCTTGATGATTTTATCCAAAAGGAGTAAAATTCAAGGCACATTCTTTATGTCTATATATTTTATTCTTTTATGAGAAATGGACATTTTCTTCCACACAGAGAACAGAGCCAAGTATTGGGCCTGGACCACTACTACCACGTTTTGCACAGGCTTCTACAAAATGACTTACGCCTGCACTCCCACAACACACCAGGAGTAATATTGCTGATCTGGTTGGCCTGCTGACTGATCAGCTTCTCTGGGCAAATAAAATTGTCAAGTAAAATGGATTTGGCACCTGGATCATTAGTAGGTGATCTGACAAGATGACCAGTAAGATCTAAGCAAGCTGCCACTTGTTCCAATAAGCGAATAGAGATCAAAGACACCTTTAATATGATGCTCCCAGTGTCAGTATTAACTCTCTCATCTGTTTTTAGATTAACAGGACTGAGAAACCCGAGAAAGAAAGCGGAGGCTGGAGTGACGCTGATTACACTGGAAGGTATGGCAGTTGGTTGAACTAATGGAGAACAGAATTACAGACGTCGTAGGAATTGAAGGAGTCTCACAATAAAAAGGGTGGGCAGGCAGTGCAGTCTGCAAAATGGAGAACATGAAGGTTTGCTGTGCCCTCTCTCTTGAAGCCTACAGCTTTGGGAAATGGTGAAGATGTACTCTTAGGAATCCTGAATTTCTCTGGCAGCCCCAAATACTCTAATTAATGCTTGCAGAAGGAGGTGAAAAGCACTGTTTGTGTTAGGAGCTATTAATGATCAGTTTTAAATCTATTTGTGTCATTTTCCTGTGATTGTATCATTTCCTGTGATTTGTATCATTTCCTGTGACCACAGCAGAGGACTATGCCATTGAAATAAAGTAGGAGTTTCTAGCCTGTGACACTGAAAAAAATTAGCCCGAGGCCAAGGATATTTAAGGCTCATGAGTAAAAAGGTATGTGTAAGATAGCCCCAAGAATAAGGGGTAAATGTAAGGTACTTAAAGATTATATTAATTTTACATTTTCTGGGGTCTGGGAGAACTTGATTTGCATTCATCTTTACTGAAACACCTGGCCAATCAAACACTGTACCCCTACACAGCCTCGGATGGGATGTACCTGACAGGTCAATGCTCAGCTGGAGGCTGTTGAGGAAAACGAGAGCTCCAACAGGAGCTGGTTGTTTATCAGGCGTGAGTGACCACATCTGACCGAACCTGCAGCGAGAAGCACGTC
>NW_009230327.1:11667-11884 GCF_000690835.1 Fulmarus glacialis
CCGGGGTCAAAACCGCATGGGCCAGCCAGAAGAGGCCTGCCAGCTCCCCCCCACGCGCCCCTCTCCTCAGGCAGCCGTGCCACCGTCGCTGCGCGGCCACAGGTTTCGCTGAAACGCTGCTCGTGTGGAGGACTCGCGAACCGGGCACCTGGGCTTGAATAATGGGATTAATACCAGGCGGCACGTCGCTCTCCCCGGGCGCTGGGGGACGCCGGGC
>NW_009230328.1:0-236 GCF_000690835.1 Fulmarus glacialis
GAGCCCCAGGGAGAGCCACGGACACCCGTGGAGGCCCAGGGACCCCTTGGGGACATCCCTGGAGACCTAGAGATGGCTGAGGAATGGCCAAGGACAGCTAGGAAGAGCCAGGGACACCCAAGGACCCCAGTGGAGCCCGAGGGATGGCTGAGGATGGCTAGGGACCCCCAGGGACCCCTGGAGATGTGCAAGGACAGCCAGGGACAACCAAGGAGCCCTTGGGGACACCCCTGGAG
>NW_009230329.1:0-316 GCF_000690835.1 Fulmarus glacialis
CCCCCCCCTCCCCCGCCAGTGCACCCCGGGACACCCAAAAAATCCCCTGGGACCACCAGGGACCCCACAAGTGCCCTCCCGGGATCCTCTGGCCCCTCCATAACCCGCCTTGCAACACAGCCCCCTCCGAATCACGCCCCGGGACTCTCCAAAGACCAACCAAAGTCCCCTTGGGACTCCAATCATATTCCCTCGTAACCCCCCACAAAACACTCCTGGCACTGCCCATCCTCCACAGGGACCACCAAATCCCCCCTCACCTTTATGGGTCTCCTCAAGGCTTTCAGTCACCTCCTCCTCTATAAGCTGCTGGAGG
>NW_009230329.1:467-2839 GCF_000690835.1 Fulmarus glacialis
GTGATGAGAGGGGGTGGCAAAGGCATTATGGGCCCCCCCAACTCACGGTTGTCCTCCAGGCCTCATCCAGGTCCCTCATGAGCTTCTCGTGCTGTGGGGGCACATGGTCAGTGGAGCCCCGACATGGACTCTGCACCCCCAGACCCAGCCCTGTACCCCCAGCTCAGCCCTGTCCTCCCAAAACCTACTAGGCACCCCCAAGGTTTTCCTGGCACCCCCATAACCCAGCTCCGTAACACCGATTTCCACGTTGCACCCCCACATCCCACCCTGCATGCCAAAACCCTGCCCTGCACCCCCAAAACAGACCTTGACAAAACAAAGTCACTCATCCCCCCACCCCACCAATCCCGCCCTGCACCCCAGCCGGACCCTGCAGACCAGACTCCCCCGCACGCCAAAGCCTCCCCTCGAGCTCCTCCTTTCAGCTGCTGCTGACGGGGACGGGGACACCCCACAACGCACCTCCGTCAGCCGCTCCTCCGCCTTCTCGGCTCCAGCCCGGGAGGAGGGCCCTGCGGGGCAAGGGGGCATTTTAGGGACCCCGCTCTGGTGTTTGGGGGGATCTCCCCGGCTGGATCTCCCTGCACACCGCCTCCTTCCCCTGCCATCCTCAGGGCCATGCAGACAGCAGAACAAAAAGGAGGAGATGGCCCTCATCGAGTCCAACTAGCATAAAAACGCAGAACTAGTCCCTCTGCTCTCCCGCTGAGCCCTGGCTCAGGTGGCCAAGGCTCAAAGTTCCTCTCAAAGAACATCAACGGTTTCACTCTCCTCCCTGGGAAGGGTGTCGAGGCTCGGTGTCATGCAAAAGGAGCAGGGCCTCTGGGGGTGAGGGCCGTGCGATTCACCAGCGATTTGGGAGGGGGCTGAGAGGAGAAAGAAACTCTGTCGAGAGAGACAGCGGAGTGCTCATGAAGCACGGCGGTCTGTCTGCGAGGCAGGAATGGCTGCAGGAGTAATGGCAGCAAAGAGCTTCAGGCGCTCAGAGCGCGCTGCAGTTGTGCCTCAACTTCATCTGCCCTGGCCTGCCTGGCTCAGGCTTTCTTCCCACCCTTCTCTCACATTCTCTTCATCTCCGTTTCCTCCAGCTCTGTCCCTGTATCTTTGCCTGCGCCGTGCTCCCCTCCCGTTCACTAGTGACTTTTTTCCCCTGTTCTCTTGTTCTCTCACTCCACTGCGGCTCCTTTGGTTTATGCCCCATTTCTCTGCCCTGTGTCCACCTGAACCGCACTGCTGGCAAAGCTCTGTGGGGTTCCTCGTCTGCCTTTGAGCCGGGCCTGCCACGCACAGCTCAGCCTGCTAACTGCCAGAAGCGAATGCCTAGGCAGACCTTCAGGTGAACACACTTTCACCAAAATAGATCTACTTCTGTTTCAGAAGGAAGGTGCTGATTAAGAAATGCATGGGAACACACCGCCTTCAGGTGTGTTGAAAAACAGCCAAGCAGATACAGATATCATGCTGAACAGAAGAGATATCGTGATCGTGGGGGTGTTTTTTAACCCATTTTTTTGAAAGTATGTGAGCATTTTCTCCCCTGTTACAGATGTTACGATGCCAGAAGTGTAGCTTTTTAAGTGGCTTTACCTGTCAACTCTCATTCACTGCAGCGAAAGGTCCACTTCGAAGACGTTCTTCCAGTCAGGAGTTTTCCGGGGTCACCCCCGAGTACCTCAATATCACCATCTGTAAAAGGGCTTTGATTCTGGCCAGTCCAAAATGGCAGAGAGGGAATAAGAGGAACATCTCCCAGCAGTGAGCTGGGTTTGCTCAAATGACACTCCCCACCTCTTCAGGAGCCCCTGAGAAGACCGTGTTGTCTCTGGATCCTCAGGGAGGAGGAACCCCAGTGGAAATGAAATGCAGTTCCTACTGCTCCTAAATGGGAAGTATCACCTGGCAAAGTCAGCGTTGGTGGGAGAGATCTCCTACAAAAGCCGCATTCTGAAATATTGACTGGCTTAGCCATCTGCAAGTTACTGAAAAGAGTGAGTGTGACATATAGTTCTTAGAAAAAGATTGCTGTTTATTTTTAAAACAGAGAAAACAAAGCAAGGCCAAAAATACAAACAGCCGAGGACCAGTTGCCATGCTTTGGCCAAACGCGTGTTTCCATTCAATTGTGTGTGTGTGTTTTAACAATTCTTTTAAAAATTGGGAAAAAGGCAAGGAAAAAGATTTCTGTGCGCTCTTCCCTAGATGGGTGTGGGGAGCAATTCCCTAGATTGGGCGGGGGGGCGGGGAGCATCTTGCTAATCCCCCTAGGGAAATGGCAGTCTTTCGCTTGGAAAGGTGTCCCAAAGAGCCCCATTCTGTGCCTGTAACAGAGAGAGGAGGGGAGGGAGCATCCTAACACACCAACCCTCATT
>NW_009230330.1:0-779 GCF_000690835.1 Fulmarus glacialis
GGTATTTGTCTGAATGGAGCTGCTAGGTGGGGAAAAAAAACCCCCGCTTGCGAGTGCTCCAGGGAAGCCCATGCTCTGCAGAAATTCCCATGCACCTTGGAAATAAGATTTGGAGAAGTCTCACCTGGGGACAGGTGTCACCTGTTGACTTTAATGTTATTTTCTAGCTTTAACAGGCTTCCAAATCTAAAGGAAATCTTAGTGAATTAAATGGGAAAAAAAATATATTCCCAAGCGCATTGTTAGGTGGGTTTAGCGTGAGGAATGTTTCAGGAAATAAGATCAATTTTGGGTTGCTTTAATGAACACTCCAGCAATGTTCTGCTCTGTGAAGAACAGGGTAGCAACACGCAGGAACCTCATGGATGTAAATACATGTTCCCTCTCCCTTGTAGAGTCTGTTTCTGATTTCAGCAACAGCTAAAATAGCATCTTTAAAATCCAGATTCCAGATTTTTGCCTGGGTAACTGAAATGCGCGAAGATCAGTCGGGTCTCTAATCTCCTTCGTAGTAATGTATTCAAAACATATTGCAGATAAATGCCTCTGCTGATCCCCGGTTCATCTCGGCCCCTCTTCCAACATACCGCTGCCCACGCTCCCCGCTCGCACACCCATCCACGTTATTAAAACCGACCGAAACCAGCCATCCTGCCAGTTCAGGCAGCGCTTGGGAAGGACACACCACGCACTCCCAGCTCCGCTTGCATTTTAAGTTTCCCACATGGCTTCGTTCCTGCCGGCTCCCATTGGCAGCAGCCATCCCCGCCGCGTTCCCG
>NW_009230330.1:881-20947 GCF_000690835.1 Fulmarus glacialis
GCCGGGGGACCGTTTTCCCCCCGCTGCCGCCTCGCCGCTGCCCTGCATGGGATGGGGGAGCAGGGGTGGGTGGCTGACGTGGCAGGGAGCTTTGGGGGTGAAAGACCCGTTCCTGGGCAGGTTTGTGCGGCTGCTACTGGTGCAATGGGGTGGGGGGGGATGGTATGATAGTTTTTGTTATGCTTTGGGCATTTGCACTGCACAACTCCTGAGGCTGTCGTTGCACCCTGCTAGGGATGTTTTAGGGTGTGTGTTATTAAATGCCAACAGGACTAAAGAGAGAGGTTTGTTCTACAGCCTGGTGATAAAAACGTGTACCTGAGGCATGGCAGATCTCCGTTCAAACCTTTGAAATAAATTGTTGTTATCCAATTCCTTACATAAGGAAGAAAACTGCAGGAGAGTACAAGAGGCTCATTTCAGAGTTGCTATCGGCTGGGTGGCGAGGATGCTTGCTGGGCACCGGGGAGAGTTGGCTTAAACTGATCCACATCCCATCCAGGGCTGTAATCCTGCTCTGTGCAGCTCAGGGTAATTCCCTCCGTGCAGCCTCCTCCCCACCACGCGCGGGAACAGTCTCGGGGGAAGCTGTGGGAAGGGAAAGCCATTTTCCCTCCCCCTCTGCTAATAGAAATGTGGGTGCAGCTTTAGCTGACAGCAGTTTGAACTTCCCCCAAACCTAGAAACTCGTGTACAGGCTGGAGAAAAATTGAAGGGAAATTCTCGAGCTTTCCAAAAGTGAATCCCCTCTTCTTGTATGACTCTTATTCGTGTTGAAAGACCCAAGCTTGTTAGCTATTGAATATGCAAAGGGCTGCTTTAATTCCCATTTCCATGTAGAAATGGATATATTTGAGGTGTGTGTGTCAATATGGTAACTGCTCACTATGTGCCCGAGCAGTTTGGTGTCTTTATGCCAAGCACTGGCTTTGATTGTAATTATTTCTGAGAGCTCAAAGGTGTCTCTTGCCTGGTGTGACAGATTTTGGTGGCCATGTACAGCTGTCTCTGACACCTGCTCTATCTCAAAATGGCGATCACAGAAGAGGAAGAAGTTTTAGCAAAAGATTTGAGGGAGAGGAAACGTATATGGAATTCACTATAGTCTGCCCCAAAAGAAACCCCGATAATCCAGATATGTTTTCTTTGTGCAAGCATATGCCGAGCAGCTCAGCATACACTGGTGCTTCGTGTGCCTGTGGTATCTCCGGCAGATCTGCAAAGCCTCAGCAAACGTGTTTCGGCAAGCAGCCGGCGTTTCACGCAGCCGGGGAGGGCTGTGCCAGGCAAGCCGCGGGATAAGCGCCGGTCGGAGCATCCATTTCAGCCCTCACAAAGCCGCCCAATTGCACAGTAACTAGTTGGGGCTTGGGTTTTGCCCCCCACAAAAGGAGTGTTTCAGACCAGGCGCAGTCACCAAGGTCTAGCTGTTGTCCTCAGCTCTGCAGATGGGACGTGCTCAGAGAGCCGTGCCCGGCCCCGAGGGAGCATAACCATACCTGTGCCCAGAGCGTACCACCCGCTTTGTCCGGCTCATTAGAGGGGCATTGTCGCTGGTGAAAGGTCTGTCATTACATCTCGTTAACTATTCTTTTCAGGTCTCTGCCCCAGCATAAGGCTTCCTGGCAAACCAAGGGTGAAGCCTGGCTTTGCCTCTGAGGGTAGGACCTGGTGGGACCAGCGGTGATTTGCCACCCCCGGGAGGGTGGTTTGCAGCATGGAGGATGGGGATGGGTGGTTGTCCCCTCCTAGAATAAGAAAGAAGAGTTTTAGCAACAGGATTATAATTTGAAGCAAAATCTTCAGCATTTTTGGCCACTTGGAAGTAGAAATGTTTCATGCTGAGCACAACGTGTAGCTGAGCTGGAGCATTTGCGCTCCAAGACATGGAGACAAACCCCAGCCACACGCTGCCACCCCCTAGGCCTTTTGAAGCAGGAGCTATAGGAACAGAGTGGCTCACCCCAAAAATAAATAGTGTCAGCGTGAAAATGGGAGGGCTCCAGATGAGCCCTTGTGTCTGTCGGTGCAAGGGCATTTGTGTCTTTGTGCTGAAACAAGATTTGGAGGGGGTCTGTGCCCCGACTCAGCCTTGGATGAGGCTTTTCTTCCCGCTGAGGGTGCACACAACATCCTGACCCACCAGGCAGAGAGGGCCCCTTAAATATTTCTCTGCATCCCAGGGACCAGAAGATGCACTATTATAATTGTTACCATTATTAGAAATATTTCAGTATTTCTGGTTTCAGTTATGATGGTTATTTCGAGTGCAGAGTGAGCTACAATTTGGATTAAGTGTCCTTCAAAACGTCATAGCTTTTCATACAGGGAAGGTGAAGATGCCAGTCATGGTGAGAAATCTTTGTAAAAAGGCCATGAATCTGAAGCTACGTATCGCTGTTGAAGCAAACCGATGCGAATGGCTAATCTGAGTTTAATGTATAAGAATATCCCCATCAGCCTGTCGAGGAGAAGATTAAGCATTTGAAGTGATGTGACATAATCCCTGCATATCGTGCCAGGAATCTGGTAGAGGAATTAGACTTAAATGCTCGCTAGAAAAATCAGCATTAAGGTGGAGGTGCACAGATGCAACATATGTTGTATGTATCTTTTTTTCCTTGGGTGCTACACTCCGGTTTTTATGCCTTTTTGGTGTTGTAACTATTTTGTGTTCAGCACCAGATGCAATGTGTTATATGGGAGAGATGGTGTGAGTCTCCTGCAGTGCACGGGCCCTTGCAACAGAGCAAATATAAAACTCAATCCCAGGCTTGAAGTGAGGGGAGAATTGCTTCAGATTTCGGGAGGGTGTTGCAAGCCTGCTCCCGTGGTGCTGCCCTTAGTCAGCAGAGGATGTGCTACAGGCTGTGGTCAAGTCCGTGTTTTCACCTTTAGCTCCAAATGGCCTTTTTCTTCCCTCAATAGCCCTGAACAGTAGTTGTGTCATCCTTGCATGTGTTTGTCTATCGTAAGTTGAAAGTCAAAGCTTTGGATTTCATCTTTGGTCTCTGGAAACATGAAACATATTTCAGGGAAAACAGCTGTGTTCCCTTCTGTGGAGTTTCACAACGGATGAATTCTGCAAAATAAGGCTTGTATTGTTGTTGCAGTCGCTGCTTTCTTTTGATATTTTCTTTTTATTTTTATTTCCATGATGAGATTAAATTCTAGACGCTGCTCCTTCTCTTGGGAATAGTTTTAAGGCAGCTCTCTTCATAGACCTAAATTATTCTCCAAGAAGGATTTTTTGCTGAGATGAGAACGAGTAGGTCGGATCCGGGACTGTTGTCAGGGCTTGGAGCTCTTTGAAGCTCTTCGTCATGAATCATTAAAAAGGGCTGCAATAACATGGCAAAACGGAGAACTGACTCTTTGTGTGAGTGATCTGAGAATCACCTTTAGATATGCACAAAAGGATTAATCCCACCTGTGGCTTTTTACATTGAGAAAATAGTAAGTTGTGTTTAATTTCCTACTGACTCATTTCCTTGCGTGCTACAACTTACCATTGGTTTTCCCGTGCGAGTACAGTTTACACTTTATACAATTTTCTTAATAGGCATCTAAGCTGAGTATGGTTGTAGGTATTTATTTTCCGCTTAATCATGCAGTGAGTTGGATGGCTTTTTTGCTATCCACCCCGATGTGGATAGAGGGAATAATGCGAAGGAAAGAAAGGCAATTTGTTTGATCTGACTCACTCACGTTCCTGATGGTGCCGGCCAAAGCCCTGAGACCTCTCCGTGGTGGTGGGTGGGGTGAGAGCTCCTCGGGATGGGGACGGGGACGGCACCGGGGTCCTGCCCTTGTGTTCTCCCTTTCCTGATTGTTTTTTAATCCTTGGTCTTGACCTGAGAGGATGCTGCGTTACTCCCCAGACGTACAGTTGGAACGTTACACCTGAACAACACAAGGGCAATCGGATGGAGAACCTTTCTTATTGCCCCAGGATTGGAAACAAATCTGTCCTGATTTGCTCATCACATCTCTTTTTGTGTGGGGGTAGTTTTGGTTAATGTGTGGGTGCCAGCTTTTCAGATGAAAGGCTTTTGGGATAGAATAGGGTATTACTGTACATAATAAACTACAGGCAGCCTCTCCCTGCGCTATTAATGCCACTTCTCTGATAAGAAGTGGCTCCGCTGCCAACTCATCCACATTCCAAAGCCTGGGGAATCTGAAAAGCGAACCACAAGGTGTTTTATTTTTGCAAGAGAATAGGACCAAATGAGATCAGCACCCAAATAAGTTTCTAATCCGGTCCCAGGTGAGCTCTTACCGAGATGGAGGGCTGTGACAGCAAGAACCACAAACGTTCAGGCATGAGAAAATCCATTCCTGGCACTTCTCCTTTTCACAGCTCGGCAGAGCTGGGCATAATTTCAAACCATTCCAGGGACGGCAGGAACGTGGTTCAGCATCTACCGCGGGGACTCAGCACATCCACCTTCAGCACTGGTCCCCGCGGGGTGAGAGTGTGTTAGTAATGATGGGATTTTTTCATATGCTGATTTTTACCCCCCCCGCCTTGGGATAGAAAACATATATAACATCTTTAAAAATAAATAAAATGAATGACCTAACAATGCAGACTTTGAATACTTGATGGAAGGTCAGTAGGCTGCAATTGATCATAAAAGGATTTCTTCTGAGTAATAAATATGTTAATTATTTTATCTACTTGGATAAAAACTTAATTACCATAGCACTTGGGGGGGGGGGAAAAAAATAGTTGTTATTCTCAGTTTTCCTAAGAAAATCAGTTCATTCTGTAAATAAAACAACTCACATTTGTGCAAGTAAACCAAGCGACATCCCTGCTGGTGCAGCCCGAACCTGGCTGCGGTGAAGGCTCTTCTCCCTGCATCTTCCACCTCCCCCTGTCCGGAGGGCTCTGCAGCATCCCCTCCCCAATTTATCTGGGCTCTGCACCTCTCCTGGCAGTGGTATAATTGGTAAGGACTTGGTGGAGAGTGCCTCATTGCTCTGAGCCCTTCTTGGGGCCACTTTCTGCAGGTTTTCCACCTGGTTGCATGCTCAGGTGTAACTCCTCCACGTCACCCATGTCTCCTTCATGTGTGGTCTGGGTGGGCTGCAAAAAAGCCAGGCTAAGCACTCCACAGACCAATTTGCCAGCAAATTAAGTCCATCAGTCCCTAGAAGCATGGTGGTTCGGCCAGGATTGTGGATGAAAATGGGGAGGGAAACAGCAAGTGCCACTGTGTAGCATCCCCCTCCTCTCTGCACCCCGGGTTACCCCCTCCTGCTTGGCTGGTGCTGAGGGTGCCTGCACCAAGAATAGCTAAAGTACAGAAAATTCATGCTCTGCTTTACTGCACTGTCATACCCCTGAGTAGGTAGATTTTTATTTTTTTATTAACAATCCAAAAAAATCACACAAGGATGGCACATTGGTGTAGAAGCACTGTTTTTTGTTGCTGAAATTAGATGAGAAATCAGCTAGAGAACAAGACAGGGCTGATAAAATCCATAAATGCCAAATACAACGATGTTGTGGGGCTGCGCATCAGTAGCGGGACTGGGACAGGGACTGGCAAACTGGTGATGCAGCCTCAGCTCTCTGCGAGCCACCTTAGGTGTCTTCCCCAAATTCAGGGCTTTGCCGCTTTCACTCTCAGGGACAAAAAATATGTCCGGCTTGTGATTCTTTCCAAAGGCCTTTGGCAGCCTCTCCTGGCAGTTGGCTGTTTCTGAAAAGGCAGGCAGTTGTTGCTAAAGCGATTTGGAAGCAGAAGTGGTGCTCTGGAGCCCTAATGCTGCAGGAGAGGGTTAGTGCCCGAGGTTGTCCCTGTTGCGGATGGGGCTGGCTTCGTGCTAACAGCTCAGCTTTGAAAGAAGAAGCTGGGAGGCTCGCGGGCATGCAGTACCCCTCTCTCCTGCCCTTCGTCCCCTGTGTCACAGCATCGCTCTGTCCCCAGGAAGATTTTGGAGAAACCTGGTGTAATCAGACACAGCTGCCGCATCTTGGTCCCAACCTTCGGCGCGTGACAGCTGCCCGCCGGACAGCCTTGCTCCCCAAATGGGGCCAATGCAGCTAACCAAAGCCACAGTAACACAGCTAAACGACTCGCCGGGGGTTGCACAAACTGGAAAAACCGAAAAGTAGCCAGTGGTGCAGAGACACTCGGCAGCCATCGCTTCTTTGGGTACAGGCTAAGGATTATGCAAGTATCTGTCCCATTTCTGAGAGCTCCCCAGATCTCAGTGGCTTGAAAGAGAAGTTTCAGAGCAGCTGAACTTTGTAGAAGTGGACATGGCTTTAGGGATGCTCTCTGAGCTTAAGGTACCTAAGAGTTAATGTGAATTTCAATCAAGAAGACATTAAGAAGGGCAGAGGGAAAACAGATTAGCTGTCCTCTTGCCTTGCTCTATAAGATGAGACAACGAGAGAATGTGATGAGATCAATGGAAAAATAAAAGGAAATGAGAAATCAAAGGAAATGCTGCTTTACAGGTTATTTCATATGGTGAATTGGGAAATTTTCCCTTCAGGGGATCAAATATTCTCTTATATTTTTAACAGAGCTGGATAACTCATGACTGCAAAGATGAAACCCGTGATAGAGGCTGATCGCCTGCAGGGATTCAAAAGGAAATGATCCATTTCAGGTAGAAGCGGTGGGACACTACTGGATGTCCCTTCCCTTGATGCTCTTCAGAAACCATGCAAAGCCACGGCATCTGCCAGAGCATGGCTTCCCGCAGGGGTTGAGGTCCGGGTTATTGGAGCCGTGAGTCCAGGCACATCAGAACAGCTACATCAACTGATCGGTATCAGCATCTCAGAGGCTGAGCTGCACGCACCTTCCTTCTCCAGGCCCATTAACAAAGCAGCATTGCCGATGCTCAAAACCAAGATAGAGAAAAGGATCTCCATCCTTCCCTTTCAACATTTCTGTCACGCTTCTGGGGTCACAGTCCTCGTGCCTTTAAACAGATCCTTTCTGGACTTCAGATTTGCAGTGGGCTTTGGCATTTCGTGTCCTAACCGACTTGCCCTCAGAGAAGGAAGTACTTTGCGTGAGGCCTCATCCCCAGCAGTAGCTCTGGTCCCCACATTTCCCCAGAGGCCAGTTGTGGTTTTGTCTCTTTTTCTTTTAAAGCAGATTGGTGTGCCCACTCCATAGCTCTGGGGCATTGCTGTGCTGCGCATGTGTCCTACACTCCCATGGTTGCTTCTGCAACCACCAAACCTCTGCCCAGCTGGAAATCAATGTGTAAAGTCTTGCACTGGAGACTGAAAAAATAATCTTCATGTTCTCGGGTAAAGGGGTGGTTGCCCTGTCCTTTTGGTGCTGGCAGTCGGTGGTTGGTGATCGGCTCCAGCCAGCGCTGGCCTCCCATGAGTGAAGATTGAAGGTTTTTGCAGCCACACGCTGCTGCCAAAGCCACCTCCTCTCCGTGTGAGCACACACAGTCCGGTTTTGCTGCTGCCCTGATGTACAAGCCCCTGGTCTGAAGTCTCAACCAGCTGGCTGGTAGCGGGCAAGTGCTGCCGGAGGCCAGAATGAATGATTTACCGTTGAGCTACTGTCATAGTTTCTTAAGACTGAGATCTCTCTAATTAACTCCTTCACCTTCATAAATTCTTCATTAGGATTTCTATCTCTGGTGCTTTGCACCTGTTTGCCAGGGATATCAGCTGGATTAGGTATGATTTCCCTTCCAAGCATCTCGGTGGGCTTTTCTTTTCCCTTAGCAATGACTTTGGCCGTGCCATGCAGCACCTCTTCCCCTTGCCATAGTGAAATTTCCATATATATGGCACTGTGGTGACACAGGAGCCACATTTTAGCAGTAAGAATACTTCCACTTCAATAACAGGCAGTTAAAACTCCGAAACTGAAACTCCTTAGAAATGCGGAGAACAACGGGAGAAAGCTTTTAAACAGCATTGCTCTCCGTGTCTGCGAGCGGTGGGTGCCAGCAGAAAGGAGGCCAGCTCCAAACAATCCCAGCCTTGCCCCACGCTCGGCTTCCAGCGTTTGAACATGTTTTGTTTTGATATCTTATACTTGGGATATTCTGTTCTCTCTAATTGCATTTAGTGCCTGGCTTGGGAAAGGCTGTTCTGCTGCGAATGCAGCTGTGCCCCCGCTCCCCGCGCAGCCCACCCCTTCGCTCCGAAGCTGTCAGGTGGGACGACTGCCTTGCGGGGTCTGTTTTTGCCAAGGAGACATTGAAATTATTGGCCGGTTCTTCAAAGATCTGCAGCGGCTCTTGATGTTCCTCACCGGAGCAGGGCAGCGGAAGAAAGTCGCCTGGGAAATGCTCTCCGGAAGTGAAAATTGAATTCTTTAATGCTCTTGAATAGCAAAATACAGTTTCTAAGTATGAGAAGCAGCCCACACAGCCTTTAGATATGTTTGTACCCAAACAAACCCACGTTGTACCCAACGTGCTAATTTCTTTAGCACGTAAATAGCTCCAAATAAGCTATTGGGTAAGGCTGGCTGCAGAAAGTAAAAGACGAGGGTAGGTTTGCCTTTCCCACAGCAGTAGCCTGATCTTGTATCCACGATCATGGTAGTTGGTCAGGAGGCCAAGAACGTAATCACTAATTTGACTCGTATGTGTAGGACAGGGTGGCCTTGTTTTTCCTGAAGAAGCTCTTAAAACGGTCCAGCTCAAGCTAAGTGACCATTTCCCCCCTTCCCTTCACCCCCATAATTATGTTCAAGGGTATTTGCAGTCACGCTGAGTTTCTCAGAAATTTCTCTTTTATTTCTTTTGTAAAGTCTCGACGCAGCAGCAGACAGCTGAGGATATAGCACACCCATGTCACTTTTAAAGTCTCTTACATTAACTTTCATACACCTCTAGGCCTGCCTCTGTCCACCGGGTATAACTAACATCAGGGATTTCCATTCCAGCCCTTTACTGCATCCCTGGCCCCGTGTGTAATTTGGTTTGGTGTTACACTTGGAGTTGCAGAGATGGGAATCTGGCTGATGAGACCAGACGGGGAAAAAGGTGTTTTCTCAATGTCGACAACCCGTTGTTTTAAGGTATAATTTGAGCCTCTGTCTGCACAAATCCGTCTGGAGCTAAAGCATGATAAGACAAGTTGATCTTTAACATTCTTTATCTTCTGTTTTGTGCTGCTAGGAGACAATTTCCAGGGCGAGGCAGCTGGATTTTGCACGTAGTCTTTCTGTAGCAAATTCAGCCGTGATGCACATTAGGTTCAAATTTAAAGGATTCCTTGTCATTGTGGGGGAAAAAAAGAAGAAACTGATAGAGGTTTACAGTAGGCTTGAGCTTAATGCCCTTTGCTTTGTTTTCTTTATCCTCAAAGGGAAAAGAGCAAATGTTTTCTGCAGTGCATCCGTGTTTGCTGTGCTTCAAACATGTACGGTATTTGTAACGTTAAAAATGAAAGCAAGTCTGTAGATAGCCGTAGTTCAAACATTTACAGAGAAAGGTTGGAGTGGGAAGAGAAGCAAAATGACAACCACAGTGCAAATTACAACAATTCTAATGACTGAGGCAGAAATCAGGTCTGCTTCTGTGTGCACAGACCGTGGTGGGGAGTTCCTACCTCTGCAACAGCCCAGGGAGCCCAACCCCTCGCTGCCGGGCAGGGCAGGGCAGGCACGTGTTTTAATGTCTTTATGCTTCAAAAGGGTCCTCCAGGTGCTCTCCAGGCCCAGCTCTTGCTTCGTAGTGTTCTGCTTTTCTGCTCTTGAACATTTCAATACCCAAAACACAGCACCTAAACTTCTAGCTACACTGGCTTGTGATGGGCATGGAGATCACTCGGTGCCGCTCCTTACAGGACTAAACAAAAAGATGCATTAAAACCAATTTCTTTTTTAGATATAAATATTCACCTCTCTAATGTCACCACAAGTAGTTGCGCTTGCTCAAAAGCTGATGGAAGCCAACTAAGCAGAAAAACTAGAAGCAAAAATAGCCATTTCCCCTCTGATTTCCACAGTGGAGTTTGCTGGATGTGGGATTGACAGGATTGACAGAGCATTGCACATCATTTGGGGAATGCCTTGAATAGTATAAACCACATATCAGATCTTCAGGACATATAATTCAGCGTAACTCTATCAGTTGAAGCTCCACTACAGAATATTCTGGTTCTTTTCAGTGCATGGTTTTAACAAACTCAGTGGCCAAATCTTGCATCTTTTTCCCTAATTTGTTCAAGATGTGTACTATAAATCATCCCTGACTTTGACCCATGAAGGAAAACTAACCTGACAAATCCCTTTCTGTATTCATTTTTGTCAAAACATTATTTACGACAATGGGTAGGTTGCTGATAGCTCTGGCTATTGTTGCCCAGGACCCTGTGGGTTTGATGTATGTTCAGCCTGAGTCCATGCGGATGCCTTTCCTCGGCTGTTTGTTTCTCATGTTAAGACTTGTGTCTTATAGGGAAGAATTTGATTTATTAAGAAATGCTTTATAATATAGTAAGACAGATGTCAGCTATGTTAAATACCTCCATAAATTTTGCCTCTCTTGAGCAGATTAAACGTGCAATTATTTGAGGCATGATGAAGGCATCCTGCAGCAAGGCAGCATTTTAGTAACCTGATAATGTGAGCAGTTTTAGCCATGTTCTTACGGAAATGAAGTTATGTGGTTGCACTGTCTCTCTCTTCTCCCACAATAAATATTTAAACTTGATAGCTATTTCCAGCTGAACTTAACAGAGGGCTAATATCACACAGACAATTTCTGACGGGTTGCAAGTGCCAGGGTATCTGGCTGGTTTTTTTTCTGTGGTGACCTGTGTCTGGCTGATGTTTTCCGTGGCATGTGGGAGATAGGGAAGGTCTGAAATTGCTGTTTAACACCGCTGTGCTATGCATGCGGGTATTCACCTCCATAGGAGTTTGAAATATAGCCTGTGGCCCTGCCTGGAGCCTTCCTTTAGAGAGGTGGGGGCTGCAAGGGCTAAAAAAAGCCCTAAGAACTTTTTCTGCATTCATTTATGCTTTCCTGCCCCTACAGAAAAATTTTCTCCTTAAATTCCCAGGGCAGTGTCCATGGCATCTTTCTTTGCTTGTCTCCACCCTGTCACTGCCAGGTTCCCGAAGCTGCCGGGGCTGTTTCCAGCCCACACGATGCTTGAGAGCCAGGGCCCCGGGCTGGCAACGCAGAGCCCCAGGACAAACCCAGCTTGGGGGGCAGCCCGGGGCCATGGCTTCCCCGCCCCAACCTGTGCCTCAGTGTGGAAATGATGTGCTGCCCTCTTCTCTTGCTCTCCCCATCTGTATAGCAGCAGTGCCTATTAACTTCCAAAAATAGGTGGAGGGTTAATGACTTCAAACAAAGATTGTAAACTAATATGTGTATATATATATATAAAAAAAAAATATTCACTATAATGACTCAGAATTAACATGAACCTTCCTTGCACTAGAGCAAGTAAACATAGACAAGACATAGAGTTTCCCAAGTAAACATAGACAAGTCATAGACTTTCCCAAGACATAGAGTCACAATACTCTAATATTAAACATATATATATATGCAGGTTATCACTGCTCCTTTCCAACCCACATGCCTGGATTTCTTTTCCAGTGGGGAAAAAAGGTGTACGGGGACAGGGAGGCAAAGGTGACACAGGCCCATCCTGGGGCTGGCAAGTGCTCCTGGATCCTGTACCATGGGCTCGCGGGGACAAAATCGCACGAATGGTTCTTTTAAAGAACTCACTGTGGATTTTCAAGGCTTTGAAATAATTTAAACAGGGTGAAATTTGCATAATCAATGCAATAGCCCCAATAAACATCCTTTTCCTCTCCTGGCGTGCAGGAGTTACACACGCTATGGGTCTGCCCCCACGAAACGCAGCGCTGCAGCTCTGGTTTGCAGGGCTGTGGGGCAGGCACCAGCCAAGGGGAAAACCTAACGAGGGTCACGGGGGGATATGCTAGTCCTAGGGCCTGGTGGGTGCTGACAGGCCTAATTTATCTCTTTCTATTGCAGGTTGAGTGAAACTGGCCCCATGCCTCTATTTTCATGTCTCTAGCACAATCTCATCCGGCTTTTGCATTTTGTCCCATTGCCAAGCGCTATGTAAACCACCGCAGTGCCTCGCTGCCATTAATCACCAGAGCCTTTTCCTGGGCTGCACTGTGCTTCCTTATAGACTATAACCTCCTTATCATTCACACATAATCTTGTTACGGCTTTATACCTACTTGCATGATCCACTTATCAGCCAATAAATCTAAGCAAGACCAAATAGTGGACAACGTGAATTCGCCGGTTCCTGGTATTGATTTCCCAGGCACTATGTTGGGCTGTGTCACTAAAGCAGTTTCTAAACAATATATTTTTGCAGCAATGCTTAAAGCAAACACACCTTGCCTCAGTTCTTGCCCCATGAACCTGGTTTATTTTTATTCCCCAGCCATTACTACTTGCTGTTTTCACCTAGAGACGTTTCCTGTACAGCCACTCTCTCCTTTCATAAATTGTTCTGTGGGCAATAAAACACTCGGCCCTCTCCCTGAGCCCCGTGGGCACAGGCAGAGCAGTCAGAGCAATCTGAATTCCAGATCTTCATTTCTGAGCCTTCCCACTGTCCTTTGCCTTGATATATTTATGCTGGATTTCAGGCTAAAGGTAGGATTTTAGGAGAAAGTTGAGTTTTATTCTATGATTAAAAAAATCCAGATTAGGTGGTGCTCTCCACCACCTGGGTCAACATGCTCATGCTGAGGGATCAAAAAAAAACCAACCCCAAACCCAATCAAAGCAGGAAACTTCAAGTTTGAGAGTTTTCTATGGGTTGCAGGTGAGCTGGGAGCTAAGATTTAAGTGGCAGATGAAGAAGTTCATTGCACTAGTTTTGAAATATGGACCTGTAAATCCCCAATTTTCTAAATGCACAGCTAAGCATGTTCCTGTATATTTATTTTGTTGAATGTTAAGTGGATCAATTTTACTGAAGTTGGCTTGATTTTTTTTTTCCCAGTGGAATTTAATTCAACATAAACCCTACTACTTAGTCTTTTTGTTCATATTTCCTCGTTTAGATGCTTGTGCAAGGAAAGGTTGGGAGCAATCAGAAAATACTGGAAGCAAAATAAATGTTCTCTAATCTCTCTTCAAGCCCAGACTGAAATGTTGTTAGTACTTCTGGGCTTGTCTGGATTAGTTTCCTAAGAAGCTGAACAGGTCTAAATAGATTATTAATTTAGTAAAACATGACCTCTCCAGGGACTGAGCCAAGCGAGTATCACGTTGCTTTGCTTTTCTCCCACGTACGCACAGGTCTCTGCGGTGGATATGGCCCTCCTTTAAACAGGGGATGGTGAACAGAGAGCTGTGAGCACCAGTTGTGTGGGCACCACCTGGCAGCAACGGGCGATGGGAACCTTCAGCCTCTCCTCCTCCTCCTCATGCTCCTTGCTGTGTATTTGGTTTAAGAAATGTATTTGGCTGGAAACAGCTCATGCCTTATTGCTTCTACCACAATGTCAATTTGAATCTTAGCTTATGGTGATGAATGTCATTACCCTTTTCAACCAGAGTAATTCCTTAATTTCTCTGAAATCTGCTGTCTTATACTTTTATCCAGTGAAGAGATGCTGATACGGAAAAAAAAGATGGTTTTCTGGGGTATTTGTTTGAATAACTGCAAGGGTATAAATGGGTTGGAAATGGAGGTGGACAGACCTGTGAAGATGAGGTTATTGGCTATCGCTGATGTTGGTCCAGATTAAAGCTCCAGAAAGTACCCTGCGAGTAATGGCTGGATGCTGGGAGACTCTCTTAAAAAGTTTTCTACCTCCCGCTCATCTCCCTTGCCAGGTCAGCAAGGTCCAGCCTCCCCCGTGGGTGGGTTTCTATGCATGGGCAGTGAAAGCCATGGACAAAAGCAATCTGAAGGCGTTGACTTTGGCCATGGAGGCTGAGTTTCCAATGAGACAGAGCTGATGACCGCAGTGCACTGCCTTACTGTAACTTATGCCCAAGGAGGGCATAAAAGATTGATTGCTCAGTGGTGTTACATCCAGCAATACAGCATATAGAGCAGTATTTGCTATCTAAACAACTTCCATTGCACGTTGTAGGCTTCACCCATCACTTGAAGGAGGGCAGAGGAAACAGGGCATCACCCAGAGAAAGCAGGCAACGAGCAACGCACCACGCTGGCAGCGTTTCCTCCACCTGAGCTATACTTAAATAAAAAAAAAAGGTCCTTGTAGTCAAGGAATTTAGAGTTAATAATCAAATATTTAATAAGCAAGGAAGCGATATGACTGAATGGGCTTGGCTGCTGGAGTAGCCCATAAATAAGAGCGAACTGGCTCAATGGCCTCCCTCTTGTTGTAAGAGACAGGCGGCCAGCTCCTGCTCCGGCATCCTTGGTACCGCTCCAGCACGGCCGCACGGCTTCTAGCAGAGTCGCTGCGCCGGTGTCACCGGGAGTGCAATCTGGCTCCGGGTGTCCTCCGCCTGTGAGATGCGGTGGGTCCTTCCCCCCACTCTCCGAGCGCGGTTGATTGCAGCATCTGGTTGTAAGTGTGAGAGTAATTCCTTGTGGGCTTTAGTATTGGTGGTAGGAAAAAGATTGTATTTTGTGAGGTTTCCATAAGTGACACCTGCACTTCAACAGCTGAAATGCCCCGAGGCGTTTCTCATTACTTGAGGGGTTTTTTTAACCCTTTCCGCAGGGATGGCTCCTGTGGCTGTTGCATGGTAGCAATGTTTGGTATTTAAGGCTGACCTTACATGGGGATGAGCAAGATCAGACTGAATTTATGGCCTGTTTCCCACCTTTCCTCCCAAACAACTCGTTTAGAATGGATCGGTTTTTGGAGGTGTCTCTCTCTCTCCCCGTTGCCTGTTGAAGGACTCTGCAAGGCTAGCTCAAATGCCAGCATGCCCTTGTTGAAAGAGTCTCATCTTAGGTTCCTTACAGAGCCAAAGCTCCCACTGAACAACTATTCAGTATGTATAATCGGGTCAAACTCTCAGGGGTTTAGGTCACTTTGTGGAAAAGAAAACCTGCTTGCATTTAGGGACAAAATATTTTCACAATTGCTATGAATCTGCCAAAGAAAATACCTTTAAGCTATTAGGGAGGAAATCAGAACGAAACTTGCTTGCTGAGATCAGAATAGCAAAGCCTGGAAATGTGAAGCAATTCGTCTCTTGTACGAGCCATATCCAGAATCAGCAGCAGTAAGTCTCAGCTTAAGCAAACAGCAAATTTTTCTCAGTTCTTTTTCTGTTTCCATAGTTTTTGATAGGAAAATGGAGTTTACACATAACCCTGACATTGTTAGTATTCTTCCAGCTGCTTTCTATTTGTGAGACCGTGTGTGTCACATTTATCTTGTACTCTTTAAATAACTGCAATTTTATTAGTACCTCCTTATAACCTCTCTAAACATAGTACTATTTTGGGAGGAACGTGACAATTTTGCGTAAGAAAACATGGAGTGCTATATAAAATGTGAAGGGAAGGGAAGGCAATGATGGTAAGTGGAGCTGAGCAGAATGTTTCCGGATAGTTTTCTGAAGGAAAATGTCCCTTTGCAAAATCAACATTTACAATGGGCAATTTTCAGTGCTGTGAAGTACTTTTAATTTCCTTTTGCAAAAAATAAATTGATTTCCTAGTCCTACTGGAAAGGCACTTCTCAATTCTCTTTCTGCATATGGCAGGAAGCAATGTGGGTAAAGATCTTCCAAGCGAGCGTGTAAAAAATAGTAAAAAAATCACTCTCAGTGCTCCTAAAATTGAATTGATTTATTATATATTTTTTGTTCATGTTTTACTTTATGTCCCAATGTAGGATGAACATTTTTTAAACATTATACATTTTTGTGGGAAAGGAGTTCCATGTTCTTGTGTCAAAATAAATAAATAAAGATGGATACTTATTTCCTATATTGAATAATAATACCTCTATATGGTAGCAGGGGTGGGCTATGCCCTGGTCTATCTAAGCATTTAATCATCTGTACAACTTTCAGCATCCGAATGAACTTAAAACTATTTGCTTAAAGCATCACAAAATGCTTATGTGGCTAATTTTGGCCCCACTCAAGTGCTTTTCTGGTTTAGACTGAAATGACCAACATGATATATGGAAATAGCCTTTGGAAATTATTTATGGAAATAGTTTGATTTTTGCCTCCCCCTAACACTCTAGGTATAGTAATGGGGGCATTGATACAATTAATGCAACAGAAAGATTATTGTTTGGTTTGGGACTTTTCAGATTTCTTTTTTCTTTGATTTTTGAACAGGCTTCCAGGAAAACACATCTATATTGCTGAAGGTATTGCTGTGATTCATGACTCCTTCATTTTTTCCAGTAAAAAAGGGCTTAATCCATTTAAGTCCCTTCAAAATTAATTGGCATGTTTAGCAGTTTCCAGTAATAAATATTATTACATCTGTTCTATTGTTTCATGCTGAAAAGTTGTTTTGATTTTAATTTGTTTCTGATTATTCCCCCCAGCCTCCGTTTGGGGAAATCATTCCCTTTTAATTCATTTTGTTTGGAGCCTGGCTCCGCCACCGGCATTTCCCTCCGCTCGGGCTGCAGCTGCCTGCACCGCACCCGCAGGGACGGCGGCAAACGCGTTCGCCGAAAAGTGCACCTTGGTGCGATAACGTGACGGGATATGATGAGTTTCTATAGGCAAAAGCTGAGCTGAGGGTCATCGTCAAAAACTGGTGCTCTCGGAGCAAAGAGGTCGTATTTACACGTGGCGGTTTCCTGAACTTTCTCGTATATGGCTCCTTTCACCTTCCCCGCATCCCTAATTGTGACGGGAGCGGGCACAGCATGGCCAACATCTACTAGGCTGCTTGTGAAATATTCACAAGCTTTCTTTAAATGATGGCCGCGAGGCATTGCTCGGAGTTTTCCTTGTTTCCTTGTCCCTCGGCTGGGGGCTGCGGGGTTTCTGGTGGTGGGGAGGCACGCTCATAAATCGTAAATCCAGTAATTGATGGGCACATTTCCTGTGTCGAGGATCACCACAAATCTCTTCCCAGAGAAAAACAAATCACTGGTTGGACACGTCAGCTTTCAGTTCTGATGGCTGAGGTTTGATTACCTGAAGCTGTTCTTGATTTATATTTTCTCGTTCATATGAGTGTGCAGCAAATCACACTGAGCGACTTTGTAAGCTGCTTCATCCAGATGAAAATGCTACTGCAAACCTGAGTTACATATTGATTAACTGTTGGTGGTGATTGCTTCTGTATTATTACTTAACTGCCCAGGGCTTTTCTAAACTCACCTTTGGTGAATGTAGAGCTGGAGTAAAACACGTACTTTGCCTGGAGGGTTTCTTCCTTACATGTTAACATTTTAATCGTATTTGCCATGAACACACCCTACTGTGGAGTTTGTTTTCCTCTCAGGATTTCTCGTGATATTGTGAATTGCTGAGAACACACTTTGGACATTGCGGGCTGGGAAGGTCCCCTCCGCTTTGCTGGTGAGGAGCATGGGGGGTCCAAGCTGGGCAAACACACGTTCCCTGAACTGCGGAGGAATCGGACCTTTTCCCACCCGCCCTGGGCTCCCAGTCAGCACTGCAGCTCTCTCTGATGATTTATTATAGGTCAATTCCTGAGGTGGTGACAAGTGGCTTTGGGTGATCTGTGTGCTTAATAGAACAAGCAGAATCCATAGGGAATGTTATTCATCTAGAGTTATAGATTGGTTACTGACTTCTGTGTCTTGCGATGCACAACTGCTATATAGATTTGAGCAAAAACACGTACACGTGTATTGTCAGCGATCCATTTCTAAGAATTTGATCGTATTATCTTTTTCCTTTACAAAGTGCAACACAGCTGAAACTATTGACATGGCAAAAAAATTGAAGCATCTATTGAGGTTTTTTATTTTCTTCTGGGATACTTAGAATAAATTAAAAGATAGTTTATGGGAAGGTATCATGTGAATTGCAGACTCCTACTCACACGGATGACTCTTCAGTCACAGCAGTATGGCCCACACGCTGCCAGGGCTGTGCAGAAGATGTTTTGATTTTCATGCAGAGCTGGGGAACTAAGCAGTAGACAGAATTGGGAGCAAAACACAGTAGGTTTTTGTCCATAAAAACAGGTTTTCCAATGGGACTAAACACCCTGAAGTCATCTGCTCCAGTGGGCACTGGTGACAACATGCTGGTACCTTCTATAAACCTAAACTCTGCTAGTGCGTCTACGCACAGGCAAACCCACCCAAATCAAGTGAATTATTTTTGCAGTTTTGGAAGTCGTTTCTGCCCCCGTGCATCTCCACCCCAGGATGAGCTGCACTGTCCCCGCTGGCTGCTCTTCAGCCTCCTGTGGTCCAGGGCTGAGCCTTTTTGCTGTGTTACGGAGGTGCACCGTTAGTCTTTCCCACTGAACATCTGGTCCTGCTTGCTGTAACTATCCTCCATCCAAATTCTGCAAATGTCCTTAAGTATTTTGGAGTGCCTGTCGCTGTGCGGAAGGGACAAGCACCTTGATGAATAACATCACGTGCAGTGGAGCAGCGGAAATGGCCAGTAGATGAGGCGAGTTTCAGTGGGGAAGACAGAAGCAATCCGGATGAGAAATTGGAGGGGTGGGATGCCTGCAGATGCGCACCGGCCCCTGCCGAAGAGCCGGGGTAGCCTATTGCCCATGGACGAACTGGGAGAGGTTTCTAGGACAACTGCTGGGCTTTGGGAGCTGGGAAAGAATGGAGCCAAATCTTAAAGTCAGATGAGGAGCAAATGAGTAACATCTGCTGAGACGTGTGAAAGAGCCATTTGTGCTCACTGCAACCCGAAGCGTTTCTCGAGCAGCCACCGCGGGCGTGGGCCAGGCTCGCTGTCCCCACACACATGCTGGCTGGCGGAGGGGGTCGTTAGGAATGATTTATGGGCTCGTTACAGCCAAAGCTCCAGACACTGCCCTGTGCTTCACCGGTGCATCCCCCAAGGCCCCGGCACCCGCACAGGGACTTCGCTTCACCTCTGTGTATTCGTAGAGAAAAGCCTCTGTCCTGTCCGAAGGCTGCAGAGAGGTGAAGACCTGGGGATGCCGCTGCAGTACATTTATTAGTTATATTCAGGTGTCCTAAGTAACAGGTTTCTGCCATTCTTTCACTCCTGCCATCTGACACCATGGGTGCACAGAGCTGCACGTCCTCTGCATCTCCCGGGGCAGCCCTCTCCCTGCTGATGCTAAGGGCGAATTTCCCCTTGACTTTGGTGGGGCAAATAACTCCCCCTGCTTCTCTTGCTGGCCCCTCTGCTATTTTAACGCATCAGCTTTTTGTCTCTAATTAGGCTATTTTCTGCGATGCAGAATGTAGTTGGAAATGTTCGAGTCGGAGGTAGCGAACAGTCCAGAAGGATTGCACCTGTGGCAGCTAATCAGCGGCCGCTTCAGAGAGCTGAAATTAGGAAAGCACACAAAAGAGCGAGCAATTTTGAAAATGAGGATGAGCGGCCCTAAATTTCTAAGAGCGATTATGTTTTCACAGCTGTGCTGGTTGCCCCAAATGCATAGAAATCAAGTCAAAACCAAACTCCTTTAGATCAAAGAAAATTAACCTTCATATTTAAACTCAATGAGAAGTAAACTTACTTTCCCTTCAAATGAATAATATAGTCTTGGAAAAACCTAGCAGCAAGTTATGTTGTAATTACATTTTTTGAATTAAAGTTTGTCCGTCCAAACAAAATAAACAGAAATGCAGGCAAGGCAATAGATATATTATACTTGGAATAAAATTTGGCTCTGGTATATTGTTTTCATGCTGAAGCTATGCCAAAGTTAATCTACTGTAATTGCGTCTATCGCCAGCTTCTAGTATAAATAAAGAAGACAACCCGAGAGCTGTTGATACAATTCTTTCATTACCATCTTGTTGCCACCATGGAAGGACTTGGCCAGATCCCATTTCTCAGGGATCAGACCAAGAGTTACTGAATTACTCAATAACTAAATTTGTAAATTTTGCTTTGAAGGCAGTCAGTGGACGTTTCCCTGCAGCTCCCACTCTGCCACTGCTAATAAAGGTTTGTCGGGAGGAGGAATGCAAGAGCGG
>NW_009230330.1:20964-84272 GCF_000690835.1 Fulmarus glacialis
CGTTTGGGGGATGGGTGCTGACGGGCCATAGCCGGGTGGGATGGGGATAAAGCTGTCTGTGCCAGGTGGCAGGGTTTGCTATGAGGGGCTGGGGGGGCCCCGGGAGTTAGGCTGAGCAGAGTTATGAGCGGTGGATGCAGCCGCTCTGCAGCAAGGCTCAACTTAGGCTGGGAGCTGGGTTTAATTTGAGCTCTACCTTTACCCTAACAGCATCCTTTTGGCTAGCAGATACTGAGGATTAGTAGGTATTTCTGATAGAAAAGGCTTTCTGCAGAATGATATAAGGAGAGAGGGAGCTATTTCTTACAGGAGTGGGATTTAATCCTATGTGCTTAATCTTTAAGCATGCTTTTCGGGGCTCGCTTTCTGTCTGGCTCTGCCCCACCTGCCACTTGCAGAGGGGCGGCAGCCTGTGGCTTGATCCCATCCTGCTCAGCACCCTTGGGTGCCTGGTGTGCCAGCATAGTATCTCTGGGATACTCTCTGCACCCTCTGCACATGCTCTTTGACTGTCTTTAGGAGGTGCCAGATTTTTTTCTCTTTTGCTGCCTTTCTGCAAGTTCCTGCTGTCCCCTTCCTTCATACACACTGCTTATCGGATGCTCAAGGGTTTTCTCTGAACAAGGTGTTAAATTACAGCGGGCCAAAACCCACGCTGGCCACGGGGTTAGGAAGGATGACTGGCTGGTGATGCCTCAGACTTGTGGGATTCTTCTGGCTCGAGGGTCTCAAAGAGCTTTGCAAAGCATGACCTAATCCCATGCCAGGCATTATACAACACTGGTTTGGGGGTGTCCCAAAAAAGCTTGCTTTAAGTTCATGCAATTTAAAAAGATGCTGGGGAACATGGCGAATGGAGGTCTCTCAAATCTACATGTGTCACTAATGTAACAGAAGTAGAGAAAGAAATAGTTTGACCCACATTCCTAAAGTTATTAAGCAGCAGAAGTGAAAAAAAATCCTCTCCTACGTTTGATACATTTTTCCCTAAGCGACTATTACTTATTTCTTTGCATCCAAAATAGGAAATTATCAAGATTATGAAATCCAAAGGAAGTAGAGAAAGTGAGTAGGTAGGACAGGGTACTGAGGAAAGGTTAAATCCTTTAGCAAACCTTGTCTCCTTACATATAATGTGAAATATTCCAGGTTTGATCATCTGCAGCTTATTTTATGTTCTTTACAGTTCATTGTTTGCTCCATTGGAAAAAGGTTTAATTTTTTTTTAGCCTGTCCCTATGTGAGATCAGATGTTCATCAGTGTTCTCCCCTCTCTTTCCAAGGGGCTGAGTTCACTTGGCTGTTTCCTGGGAACAGTATTGAGGGGAAACCCATTCATTTAAAGGCATGCTGTGATTATAAATTGAGGGTTAAAAAATATTCCCTTGCCCATTAATTTTTTACTCATTAAAGTCCAACTTCTTGATTCAGCTGGTTCTCCAGGGCATTGCCCAGGTCACCCCGGCTGTGACTGTAGGCACATCGCTGTCCCCCAAGGACATGCCGCCTCACCTCCTTGCTTTAGCACGCACCCATACCCAGTGCCTGGGGGAGTAAAGCTGGGATCTGCCAGCCAAATCATCCTGCTGTAGGAAAGATCCTAGAAACGAAAAGAAAAACGTGGACAATGAAGGGAAAAATTGCCCATCTGTGGGTTGATGTCTAACCCTTGCTCTTCCTAAGTGTTTACTTGGTTGATGGATGGCAAGCTGATTATATCTGCCCCCGAAGTCTCTTGTTCTTTGAGGATCCTGGAAAAATACCCCACACAAATGTACAAAGTTGTCTGTCTTACCAACAGACTGAGAAAAGGGGAGAGAAACCAGCAAAGCCCACAGACATCACTAAGGATTTCTCCTCGGGTCTGTGTCTTTGGCAAGGTGCCCATCTCCTGCCGTCCCACTGATTGATCTCCAGCTCCTTTGCAAAACTGGAACTAAGAACTGGGTTTTCAGGCATTTTCCTCCTGCCCTGTGACAAGGAAGAGGAAAGCGGGGCTGGCCCCTTCTCCCAAAACACCTTGGTCAAGCCCAGGGGCGCTGGCCTGAGGGAGAGCTCATGGCATGAACCAGAGGGAACAGGATCCTGAGGAGCCGTGTTTGCCCCAGAAGCTCGCTCCGGCAGCCAGGCCATGCAATGCACATGGAAAATATGCAAGCTGGGAAGTGACTGCTGGCTCTGGCTCCCTTTATATTCTGGACCATTACTTTTGTCCACATTCAATTTAATGCATAAGCACCCCATGAAAATACCAAAAGGATGTGGTCCTGCCAATGAAGACCTTTTGGTCTGCTCTGAAGCACTGTGATGTGAATGTAATGCAAACCCAAGGAATGAGGCTGGATAAAGCTGGATCTGTACAGTCACATTTTGACTTAATATATGTACAATTGGGAGCCTTTAGTGCATTTGCATGGCCACCGTTGGGAATGGTCCATGAGAGCTCCTCTTTGCCGCTAGCAAAGACATAGAGTCTTCGAATTCAATTCAGGAGAATCAAACTGTCTGAGTGTAACTAAACCCAGGATTTGTCACTTCAAGTACAGCTTTTCAGCTAACGAATGCTGCATATACACATAAAAATTCCCTACTTTTGAGTGCTTTGCTGTGCAGTAAACAAAGATTTTGTGCCTGTTTTCCTATATAAATATTTATAACAAAGTTGGTGGCTACTGGTCGAATGTGAATGTTTGTTGTTCTCAGCATTTTTGGACATAATCTACCAAAGATTTACATGTGGTTTTAATACACAGTAACTTTCTACTGCTGGAAGGCCTTGGATTAAGATCAGCTACAGTAATTGCTTCTAGAAGAGGAGAGTTAGAAAAGTTTGACATGCAGAAGGTTTTATGTGGTTGTTGATCAGAGGTTGTTTGATAAAGGTGCTTGGAAATAGGCAGGTTGCACACAGGGACATGACTGTAGAGAATTCAGATCGACTTGTGACTGTTCCCTTAGTGGGTATAAGCATATATATATATTATATATATATACATATAAGCATACCCAATTTTCTGTAGATTTTGAAAGAGTTTGTGCAGAAATGAACTGGGTTTTGTCGCTGTGACCTGGATGCTCTTTGCCTTGACCTGTGAGGACCAAGGGTGTGCAGAGGCCAAAGGAAAGTGTTTAAAGATATAAAGAACAGTTGCGTGGCCAGGTCTCACCTTAAACTAGGACCTGGAGTGGGAGTCAGTTGGTCAAAAACCAGCACCAATATTTGTGCTTGGTGTTTTAAGCTTGCTTAGTAATCGGGGAACAGAAGTAGACACTTCTGTGTGCAATTTCAGTCTTCCTAAAGTAGATACCCAGGCAAGACAGGTAAATCACAGCCTGACTCCCATTTATACCTCTCAGGTGGGTGATCCTGGTGTGTGTAACTGGTCCCAACTGGTTTTGGTGTTGGCTGGGGCTGCTGATTTCTTTTGTACATTTGTAAACTGCGCTGCCAGTAAATAATCCACCGGTAGCCATCTCCCAGCAGCTCCCCCTGCTCTGCACGCCAAAGCTTCACGCATCAGCGTTTTTCCTTTATGCAAACTGAATGACCAGAAGTTATATTTGAAATGAATCAAAGTCAGTAGTAACCAGCAATGTGTGTGGGCAGAGCTACATGGCAAAATGCTGGACCCCAGATGAGGTGACTTAGTGACTCCCCAGATCATTCCCCTCAAGCCACGAGGAGAAGGAGAAGGGAAGATGCCATCTTCCTTCAGGAATATGAGCAACCTCTCCCCATAAAACCAATTTACTTGAAATGCAAACAATTACGAATTAACAATCCATTTTCTGCCAGTAAACAAAATAGAGAGTTCTCCTTGATTTGCTAGTGAGAAAATTGGTGGAATTTATTTTAATCTGAACCAGATTCCCCAAATTCTGGAAAGAGGAGAGTGGACTCTCTTGCAGACAGGCCAGTGGGGAAGTTTGGGGAGGTGATGGCATGTCGCCATCTCACTGCTTGCCTGGTGATGCTGGGTGGGGACTGTGGTGCACCAAGCCCGAAGCAGCAGGTCCCCGCGCTGCTGCATGCCAGGGAGGTGATAAAGTGGGACGAGCAGCTTAAGCCAGGCTCGAGCACTGGCAGCAAACATAATGGTCAACTCTTTTTTTTTTCCCTTTTAGTGGGAAAGTTACAGTCTCAGCTTTCTCATAGCATTAACCCTCCTTGGGCATTCTGAAGGATGGCAATGTTGGAGAAGTCATGTTTTAAAACTGTGCGGCCTCACTTGAGGCATTTGAAGTCCAGGGAGCTGGCAAAGCTATCTGGTTGTGTCCTTAGCATTTGGCTTCTGAGAAAGTCCTGAGAAGGGCAGAAGACTGCATTATGTGGAAAAAGCAGTATTGGTATCGCCATCCAAAAAGAGGGTGAAAAGGGGATATAACTCAGAGCAAAACACGGCCTTGATCTCAGTGCTGTCACAGACAAAAAGCCTTGTTATCTTCAAAGAAAACTGATTCATCTCTGCTGCATTTGTTCCTCCTTCCCCACACCTACACTCAGGACAAGTTGCTTTTTACAACTGCAGCTCTAGGACACTCAGCAACTTGTGTGATATCCTACTCGTGTGGCACCTCCTTATTCCTCCTTTTAGGCTCTGACAGATGTAATCCTGCCACTAGCAGAATGCAACAGGTAATAAATTACACTGTGTATAAAAGCAGTCCTTGCAGTTTCCATAACTTGTTTGGGCTTGTTATGATTGTCCACAGCCTTTCCACTACATTGGCACAAGTGCAAAATACCCGTTGCATTTTAGAAGGAGTCTCTGGAGATGAGAAATGAGCAGTGTGGAGATGAGAATTAATACATCATGTGTGAACTGGCCTTTTTTGCTTTGTTTGTTTTGCTATTTGTTAATGGACCAAAGAGGTACCCTTGACAACAGATGGAAAATTAGTCCCAGGATCGACCGGGGGCTTCAGTGAAGATCATGGCCCATTGCACAGGAAGGATGCATTCACTATCCAGAAGATCTTACAGTCTAATTTAAGCCAGGAAACAGAAGGAAGGTAGAGGAGGAGGAGGAGGGGGCGGGGAGAAGAGAGATAGCCTCCAGGAAAGTCATTAAGGAACACACGCCTTCCTGACTTCATGTCTTATTAAAGTATATTTTATCTCTCTCTGTTGGGCTTTGAACCTTTTGGAGTTTATTTTAGCTATTGCAAACTTGCTGACTTAGGGAGCAAATAAGCCTTTGGGATCAAGGCAGCTGGTATTGTCAGAGGTATTGAGGGTGAAATAACACATTAGCAGAAAGAGAGCTGAGAATAAAAATGGAAAGAAAATCCAACTTGATATTTTGTTCTCTTTTGCTTTTAACCTCCTTCCCAGCTTGATCCTTTTCATTTGAACAGGTATTAATTTTCTTTGTGTGTATCCCAACAGTATAAATATTTAATGGTCCTAGATTACAGAGTTGAAATATGAGATTAGTTCCAACCTTAAAGATTTGTGCAGGAGCTCTTCCTCACATTTAGATGACTCCCACATTGCAGGGAATATCTCCCATCTCCGCGGGAGGAGCATCTCAAGCTCTATTTTGAGTTCATTTTCTTTTTTTGGTCTGTTCGAGGCTCAGAAGACATAAACACCTCGCCCACTCTGAGTCTTTCCGTCGCTGTTTTCTAGTGACATGCTATGACAAACTGAACGATAGCTCCAGGCTATTGGGGGAACCGGGGCACGCGGGCTCGTGAGCCTGAATGCTCTTTCCTACCCGTAGCAAGCAGGCTCACGGCTTGGGAACCGTGCAGAGCATTCAGCTTCGAAAAGTCCATGCAAATATGGTAAATAGGGGTAAGGTGTGCAATCTGGCAGCGTCAAAGCAAATATGGTAAAGTTACTTGCACCAGTTTTTGTTATGCAATTAGACAGATGTTTCCCTTCTCTTTTGCTTTCACTCTTAAATAGGACAAGGGAGAAATACAGAGTAGAGGAACACCAGCCACTGTTGTTTTTTCAGAGAGCAAATGCGGAAAGTAATGGAGATTGCAGTACTTAGGTCCTCTGAAAATCCGGCCATGCCTTTACATGCCTATATATAAATTTAGGTGCCTACTTTCCAGCCCACAAAGTGGACCCCCCCAGAGCAAATGCGGAAAGTAATGGAGATTGCAGTACTTAGGTCCTCTGAAAATCCGGCCATGCCTTTACATGCCTATATATAAATTTAGGTGCCTACTTTCCAGCCCACAAAGTGGACCCCCCCAAAATTATGATGATGTAAAATGATGTAACAGTTGGTAAAAGTTTGGGGATTGAAGCCAAAGCCCATGGGTTATCAAATGCAGTCTCCCTTTTGGGGACGATGGAGGTTTACCAAGGCAATCGGCAGTTCTGTGGGAGAGACCATCTCCAAGGTACATCTCCAGATACAGCTCTCCTTCCTCTTGGTATATCCATGGATCGAAGGAATGATGGAAAACAGCCAAAATTGAGATAGCCAGACACCCTCGTCCACTGCTCATGGACAGAGCAACACAGCTCCGCCACGTCTAGCAACAAAAGAGCTCCATCTGATGGGAAGCTAACAGCACTTAAGGTGATTAATTAAATATGTCAAGACATAGAACAACAAAAAGCACTACAGACAAAATGCGAAGCGAGAGATGATCTGAAGAAGAGACTTGGGTTAACTCCTAAGCTCCAACCCGCGGGAACAGCAGGTTTTGCAGGACTTTGGCGCTCATGTAATTAGATGGTTTTGCTGAGTGTGACAGCTCAAGTGATGTCAGACCCCGCCAGGATCCTCAACTTGTCTTTTAAATCCATCTCTGCTCTGGGAACGAGTACTGCAAATGTCAAAGGAGCTTAAAATATTCATTACCAAAACTCATCATTCCAGACCCGAAATGTTCACGGTGATTTTCTCAGTTGGTTTCACTAGGGTTTGGAGAGTCGCCAGCCGCATTATGTGATAAGCCACAGCAAGGCAGTATTGACAGAGGAGTCAAAAATAAAAGTGTAAAGGACTGTCCATTTTCCTCATCCTTCAGCCAAAAGCCAGTTTTCAAAACTTATGTGCTCTGTTCTAAAATCCTTTTACCCAAGTGACATTTAAATCTGCGGCTCACAAGTGTGATTTCACAGCATTAATATGACACTGCCATTAGCATGTGCAAGTGTACGTGCCATTCCGGTACACATATTTATAGCGAAAATGGGACAGATTTGCAGCTCGTGTAAGCCACCACGTCCCTTTTTATGGCTCTCCTTTGATTTATGCAAGCTGAGATTTTGAGGCAAACTCGGTAGTCTGCTCTTCAGCCTCTTTTTTTAATTAATGGTATCAAAGTACATTCTTTAGAGAGAGTCAGAGTGAAGGTATAGCAACTTTTCCAATTAACTGAAAGATCTAAAACATTGCTGAAAAAATTGTTTCCAGGCATTTCAAATGATAGGGTCTTTTTTCTCTTTCAAAAAGGAAAGAAAAAGAAGTATTTTTTTCTCTTAAAAACTTAATCTGTTTCTTCTAGAAAACACTGAAACAAAGTACATAGGGGATTTTGGAAATACTTTTAATTCTTTTTAGAAATATTGCCAAATGAACATGAATATGTTATTTGAACATATTCTTCTATTCTCGAGAACCTTTTTAGAGGAGTCCAAGAAAAAAATTTCCCCACTACTAATGAGAAGGTATTTACTGGCTGTTTCAGATCGCTTTAGGTTGAATTCCGTATGTGTTTGTTGTTTGGATTTACTCAGTGTTTTAATTAATTCAGCTCACCTGAAATAGGCTTAAATTGCAGTTTTCAGCAAATTCATTTTATTACGTCTCAAAGACAGGGCATTAATTACTTTTGTAATTAAAAAAAAAAAAGTGTATAGGGAGTAAATATGTCTTCAGCTCTTTTGGATGCTTAAAAATACCTTCTTTTAAGAGGCGCTGGCAAAGCTCAGACCTGTTAGGGACGTGATCGCGGAGGCCCCCGCAGCCCTGGGACGCCGGCTGTGCGGGCGCGATGCTGCTGCACTGCCCTGCGCGGACGGCGTCACCCGGGATGTGGCCTCAGCACGTGGGAATTGCAATTGTTATTTAAAAACCCCAGGCATTTATATCAATATTAAGAAATCCTTTGGGGGCAACATAGCCCAGATCCAAGTTCTGCTGGATCGATTTAGCCACATCAGGGTGTTTTGCAGATTCGTGTTGGCCTTGGTCTGTAAATGAAAGCAGTACGAGCCCGTGATCCACGAGCTTTTCCTTCTCTCTTGTCCTGTTAGCAAAAACAAACCATAAATATTCCAAATCGAGGAGTCATGCCCTAACTGTCATGAGATGGGCTTAATAACTGTGAAAATAAACGGAAAGGGTGGTTGTCTTTTGATTTTGAGCCATCAGGGTAATGAAGTCTAGAATTTCACCGTTCAACTAAAATGGTTTAAGAATGCAGTATCTACAGTAATCTCATTACTCCAGATTGAGAAATTAAAAGAACTCTAATTGATTGCAATGAGAGCAAGGTCCAGCGAAGCAACACAGCTTCCTACGAGAAAGAAGCATCTGCTGGGACTGCGCAAAGTCCTCGTCGCCAGATTCTTTTCCGTCTGGGAAGGAGCTAGCAAGGGGCAAATGTGAGAAGCAACGGATGTCATAGGTTTCCATTTCTGTATTTTAAGAATAAAAACGTTACAGGCGCTTGCCACAGCTTTGGTTGCAGCTCAAAACAGCACGTCCCTACGAGGACTGGCCATGCAGGAGCTATCAGCAGCGGGGTGGTGGACCAAAGGAGAGCTTGAACCTCTGCACTTAGATTCACCACCTTCCTAGACAAATGCACTTTGAGTAGAAATTTGGCTTTTAATCAGTCCCACCCTAAGTAGCTTCCTATCCCATGAGACAGAGGAGCCTGCCCAACTCCTAGGTCCCTCCTGCCCCCGAGTATGGTCTGGGTTTGAATAGAGGAGCTATGGGCAATTTTTATTCTGGTCATTTACTCTATCTTGCAGCGTCCGACTCTGCGGTACAGATGTTAGGGCACAGCTGTTTACCATTTTTTTCTGGTCGGTCATGTGAATTGTCCCCTGGTAGGTTGCTTTTTTTTTTTTTTAAGTCTAATGTCTGCTGGCAAAATCTGTGATTTTTTTTTTTTTAATTCACATAATTAGTCACACTGCCTGAGAAAAAACATGAAATGCTCCAGCAAAAAGATGTATATGTCAGCTGTGGATTCCTCCCTGTCACCTTCACAGTGAGGAGGCGTCTCAGCAGCTGTGCTAGAAACGTGGGCTTCTCGGTTGTGTGGTCCCGCTGCTGCGTCCCACGTCCCGACTTGGATCTCCATGCTCATTTTTAGCAGAGCCTCACTTTAAACGAAGCCCCCAGCCCGGTTCCTCCCCTGGGCTCATCCTGGTCCTGCAAAGAGGTACTGGAGCTCAGCATCCCGTGCTGCCCGCGCTGAAGCCAGCGAGCAGCGTTGGAGCATGCGAAGGTGGGAGTGGGAACTTCTGCAGGTGTTTGAAACCATGTGGAGATCATCGTTTTCCAGGAAATACGTTTCGAGTGCGGTCCTTCTGCTAACATGCCTCCTCCGACGGCTTGGGCTGCCGGCTTCCCAAAGCCGTGGGGAGAACCTGGTGCCCCGTAGGACAAGGAAGCTGGTTTGTGGGTTATGTCCTAAGCCATTAAAACCCTAGTCATTTATGAGACATCGCAGTCCTGGCAGGGCCTCCCGTGCTTGGGCTCCACATGTTTCTTAAGATCCCTTTGGTCTGGGCAGGTTGCAGCGTTCTGCCTTCCCTCGGCTTTCCTTGCCTGCTTTTGGGATGTATGTCCTGGCCATGGAGCCACAGGAACAACTGCCTCTCCCCTACACCCAGCACCAGCGTACGTGTCCCACTGCCCACGCTCTGCAGCCTCCCTGGCTTGAGTTAACTCTTTGGGCACAAAAAAAATCAGCTGTGGGTTTGGTGAGGCTTCCAAAACACCCTGTACGTCAGCCAGCATGAGATTACACAGAGACCGAATTAGCTGGGAAGGAAACCTGGAGCAGCGGGCAGAGCGGGGGCAGCTGCCTACAGCACATCAGGGCTCCCCCAGCCCCGACCGCCCCGGTTTTCCCGGGGGACCTCACCCCTGCACGGCTGCTGGGGAATCACGCTCCCCCAGTGTGTTTTCCTTTTTCTCAGTAAGCCTCTAACCGTAAAGTAGCAAAGGGCTTCGAAACACGTTCTTTAAATTCTTGAAAACCCAAGGTCCTCCCGCAAGCACAAAACCTTACGGATTCAAGCAGCTCGCGTGCTTGGCATCACTTGGGTTTTTTAAAAATGTTTGAGTTTGAGGCTACCTAGCCATACCCTTCCTGGTAGGCTCCTGCCAGGTCTGTGATAGCTGAGGGATTTTGGCAACTCAGTAGGAATAATATACCCCAAATAGGGTTGTTTTGGAATATTTGAAGTTGTTAAGAAAATGTCAAATATTTCCACTCTGACATTCAGTCTGTTTGGCCGCTTAATAACAGTGACTAATTGCGTTCCTAGCAATGATTAAAACTTCAGCAACCCAACTAGAAAAGCACTGGGACTATCGCCTTTTAAGCGCCGTTCCTCACTCACAGCCAGGACACGCCGTGTTTAAGCTTTTCTTCTTCGATGTCAGGTCGCAGACTAGTTAAGTGCAGGCGGCTTCTTCCCTCCAGGTTTGGGAATAAAGCTCATGCATGTAGGGAATTTCTCTTTCTCCCATAGTAAGTTGCATAAAATTAGATTTACATCACCTTGAGAGCAGAAATTTGGCTGCTGGGCTACATATAATATACATCTGAGTTTTTTGTGTAGGCTGATACAGTTTTAGGTAACCCTCTAATATCGGTAGCCACACCAAAATAGAGAGAGGTTTTGAAAGGCTTTTTTCTGCGTCCTCTTCTTTTATGTCCCCAAAGTGACAACGAGCAGATAAAATCAAAGTTGTTTGCAAACTCTTCCTGCAGCCGAGAGTGGTTCTGGGCAGGGAAGATTATCTCCAGATCCCCAACTGCTCCGACGGCTTGCAGGGATGCGGGCCGTGGGAGCTGCTTCCGCGGCTGTGCAGAGAGCGGCCGACTTCAAAGCAGGGCTGGGAATCTGTTCCCATGCAGCACGAATAAATCTCTCCCTCCGCGGCGCGGCTGCGTGCAAGCGCGGGACGGCTGCGGCAGCATGGGCTGCGCCTGCGAGGGTTCAGTACCGGGGCACGGCGAGGCTTCGCCAATACGGATGAAAGGAGGTTAAGAACAAATTTTTGGATGCTGCTGGGGGCATGTGTTCACAATTCCTCGTTTCCTACCATTTTAACACGTTCGCATACATTTACTCGTCCTTTATAGAGTGTTAATCTCCTGTTGCCCATTTTCCAAGGGTTTGTAACTGCAATCTTAAATTAAACTGCCGCTCTTAAATAATGATAGCTTTGACCAAAATAGTGGTTTAAAAAGCATTTCTTGATTAAAAAAATACTGTGTCAGACAGATGATAAACAGGTGGTAACTGGAGGGAAGTCTGGTTTACCAATAAGAAATAAAATTGTTCCAGCAATCCGATGAAATCCTATTACAATGCTGGGGTTGAGCAGGGCACCAAGGTAAGGGTAAAGATCCTTGATTTTTCTTTAAATCACAGTGTTGAGTATCCAGCAGAATGCCCTTTCTGTGCCAGGAGACAGGTGAGGATGGGATTTGGGAAAGTTGTTTCATTTAAATGAAAGGAGACAAGAGGTCGTGGCTGTTATACCAGGTTTCCCACATCCGCACGTGCATCCCTTGGCTGCTTTTGCTCCCCATAGCTCTCAGTTGTGGGGCTGGGGAAATTTGGGCATCCTTATGGTGCCTAAACACGGTACTACTGACCCGTGTGTTGGCGTATTCATAGGGATCAAGCCCTTCTGGGCTTGTCCAAGATAATTACCCTGCAGCTTACTACTTCTCCTTAAAATAGCCGAAAGCGTCTGTCCCTGCCCAGCTCAGCTTGCTTTAACCATGCCGGTTCCCCAGCGAAAGCAGAGCCAGCCCTGTACAGCAGCATGTCTGTGCGTCCTTCCTCCCGACCGAGTCGTCCTGGGTGGTGCTCGGCCCCTCGATGTGTCCCCATGGCTACAGCTGAGCCTCTTTGTTCAGCCTTGGGTAATTTTCCACTTTCCAGACCTCCTCCATGCAATAAATTAAGTCAATCTGGCTTCCCAGCTCAGCCCCTCGTTGGTGTAGGGACTGTTTTAGTGCTCCTCAATCCCAGCCCGGGGGCTGAAGGTCTCCAGTGTGGGGGATCTGCATGCCCACACTAGTAACGCGTCATGTTCCTGGCGGTTATGCTAAAAACACAACCAGAAATCATAAGCTGTATGTCACCTCAGTCCAGAAATTGTCACACCAGTTTTTATTTACTTTTTAAGAGAGGAACCTCAGGCATCCCAGATGTGGTACCTCCACACTGACAATAAATCATGAAGTCATTCTGTTATGTGCAGCGCCCTATATCAAAGAAAATGCTAATAACAACAACTCTTTAGCTTTTATTCCTTTGTTTTTCACTCTAATTTAGTTCTAATCTCCAGTCTAAAATCTCTGCCTACTCTAACATGGCTGGAAATTTCAGGTGCTGCTAAAACCACCCAGTTGTTTGTCCCAGTGAATACAGGGCACGTTCCTGGGACTACTGTAAAGAGCAAAACAGGGGAACACTGTGGGCACACAAAGGAAGAAAAATCCTGGAAAAAATTATGGCAATGAACAAATCTTCTGGTACCCATTAAAAGGTAATAATTCTAACCAAAGGCAGGGGGATTTTCCCGTTGTGAAATGAAATAAACATTCAGAAATGATTTGTGTGTGTTTAAATTTAAATTTAGAATTTTATTAAGTATGTTGTTCAAAGGCCCTTTTCTTCCCAGGGTAGTTTGGTTGCAATCTTCTCTTAAGAAAGAAAATCTCTGCTAAGAACACAGCCTCTAAGCTTGCTTTGCTCAGCCCTCACTGTGCAAGTAACACCACGCTGTGATATTTGGCAGCAGATCTTTCACTCTTTTAATTACTACTGTGGTCCTGGTAGATGCACAGTATCCCAGAGTTGAATTTTGAGTGTTTCTGTGCTAGCTTTCTGCCACAAATAAGTATGGATAGTCGTGGGGCAGGTCAGTGGTGAGGGAGATCCCTGCCCGATGCCCTGCCATGGGGCCGGGGGATTTCCAGGTCAGAGGATGCTCAGCATCCTCCTTTCAGACCAGTTTTCCATTGCAAATGATGCCACAGCTCTCCCGGCTTTGTCATTTTGAGGCTGATTTAAGTCTTCAGAGGGTGCTGCAAGTACCCGTGTAAATGCCCGACCTGGACCATGCCAGCAGCAGAGCTGGACTGACACCAGCTCGCCCTGCCCTGTCTCCTGGGGTGCCCAGGCTGTCGCTGTGCTTTGCTGAGGTTTTTTCCTGTCTAAACCGTATCATTGCAAATGAAGTGCCCAAGGGCTTTTCATTTAAGCCTAAGTCCAAAAAATTCTGCGACGTAGTCCTCTTAGGAGGTTGGGTTTCAGACAAAGCTGTCTTTATGGCAGTACTTAGGTTGGATGCAGGTTTTTGAAATAGCCGCAGCATTTTTTGTGCAACTGTATTTAAGAAGCTATTGCGGAGAAGTTATTTATGAAAGGCAAGCTAGCGCATAGACACGGCCTTTTATGTTGCTCACTTCTTGATTAAAAAAGGTACTTTTGTGCATCTTGAAATACTTTCCTGAGTAGAGAGGAACTTACACTAAAACATGTGTATGCCGTGCTTCGTGGTAGTAAGGCTGCAGTCCCTGCAATTAAAAAGAAGGTACCGTTTGTTAAAATGTTTGTTTTTGCTGAGCACAATGAAGACTCTGTGCTGTTATTAGAGTCACAAAAGTAACTATTAATATTATCCTGGCCCCACTCCCAGAGCAAAAATCAACTCAGGTCTGTGTCATTAGCTCAATAACTATGTCATCTGAGTAATTGCCAGGATCTCAGTTTTTTTTTCTTATTCTACACGAATCTCTGAGTTTTAATATTCAGGTACATTAGACTGTAATTTTCTATTGATTTTTAAGCTGGGAAGATGAACAGAAGAGATGTAATTTTAAGAAGCGTTATCAGTTATTTGATTAAATTAATTGCCCCCCTTCACATACAGTAGTCACGTAATGTCCTTAATCTGACAGTAGCATGAAGATGTTATCTGTATTTTTGAACTCTGGTTGCCTACATGGCATGTCCTCATCCTTCCCCTCTCGGAAGTGTCTGGTGGTGTTTTGTAGGAGATGGTGGAGACGGGGAGGCCAGCTCTGGTTTAGGCTGTGAGGATTAAACATTTACTCTCTGTGGAGGAATAAAGTGGTAAAATGAAAGCCAGACACCAAATCAGCTCCTGCTCATTTACTCTATTGGACGGAATAACATCTTTCCATAAAATCTGCGTAGCCAGTTTAGTTCTACCTCCAGTAACGCTGGTTTTACTGGCAGGCCTGACTTAACGAGTAACCTGGTGCCCAGAGCAAAGGATGCTGCTCCGCAGCCTTGGGCACATCTTCATGGAAAAAAAAGGCCAGATTCCCAGTTGGTGGCTCTTGCCAGCAGAGCCATGCCCACGCCTGTGCAGCTCTTCCTCTTGCTTCTCTTTCCACCCCCCTGTGAAGGATTTCTTAAGGCGTTTGTTAATGTCAAACGGCCTGAATGTCGGGATTACTATAATGCGCTAAGAAGCCTGATGGAGTAACGCTTGTCCTGTCCCTAATTAGCTCATTTAGTTGTTTGATTGAAAAATCGCAGAGCATTTTCTGCCTTCTGCAAATAGATTAAAGGGGTTTTATGCAAAAGCCATCACGTAAAATGTTTCTTACTATGGAGTCTATTTAAAAATAAGTTACTTTTTAATAAAAGAAAGAAACTACTTTTTATTGGAAACAGCTAGTGCCACATAACTTACCCTGAGCATTTTTCATTTGCGTATTTCAAAGTACTTTGAAAAAAATGAAAGATAATTATTACAAATAGATTAAAGGGGTTTTATGCAAAAGCCATCACGTAAAATGTTTCTTACTATGGAGTCTATTTAAAAATAAGTTACTTTTTAATAAAAGAAAGAAACTACTTTTTATTGGAAACAGCTAGTGCCACATAACTTACCCTGAGCATTTTTCATTTGCGTATTTCAAAGTACTTTGAAAAAAATGAAAGATAATTATTATATTATTGTTCCTGGGGCACCGACAGCACAGGGAACAGATCCTAAACACCATGAGGTCTCGTCCAAATTTTTATTGACGATGTTCCTGTCTGTGGTCACATATTGTATTGTACCCATTGGAGACCTCTTTCACTGAACGACACAATATTTTAATCATTCATGAGCCTTCATCTCTTTATTTAACTCCATTAATAATGCAGTTTCTCTCTTTAGTTCCTCCGTCGATTCCCTGTGCTGACCGGGGAGAGTCTGAGTTACCTGTGCCTATAAACCCCTTTGGCACGTGGGCTCGCATCGACTTCACTCGTGTGAAATTCCCTTTGGAAATTCCAGCTGGGGGGGCTGGCAGCGTAACCGCGGTCCCAGCCCTCTGCGCACAACCATCCGGTGTCATCCGAAACGCAACGTAACCTCAGAAATGAAAATTTGGCCCCACTGATCAGGATCCAGATGGATAAATTCAAGCTGGGGCCCCAGTTTTGACCCATGTCTGATTTAAATGCAAAGTATCGTAAATCGTTTAAAGCCATTCCTGCATGTGCTTAAGCTTACCCAGGCGAGCAGTCTCATTGAAGTCCATTATCAACAATGGCATTTCTTTCTTCTTTATTCACTGCTGATTTCTGGTACAGGGTGTAAATGACTCTTTTATTGCCTTTGACACCGAAGTCCCTTAGCCAGCCGCTGAAGAGGCATCGTGCTAATTGATAAATGCTGCTTGATCGGGGGGTGTTTAATTTAAAATTCTATTAAAAATGATAGATATGTCAAATTTTTATGCCTACTGGACAGAACATACTATTCTGCTCTAAAGTTTCCAGTTTAATTTTGTTGTAAGCAATTGGGCAGAACCACTGATGTAAGACAAACAGATGCTCTTCAGCTGTACTTTTCCATAAAAGATTTTGTTCTGGTTTTTTGTTCCCCTACCAGGCATATCAAGTTCAAAAGAAAATGTTGCCTCTCACTAATGAGAAGATTAATCACATTCACATATGCAGCAGACTTTGTCAATTCTGTTGAAAGTTTGATGACCTTTAAGAGACAAAGTTTTAGTGTGCCCAAAATAAATAATTCATCCTTCACAGATTTGCCCTCTGTATCCATCTGCTTAAATCTGAAGCATGCTGATTAAAACGCCTGAGTGCAATTATCTTCATACCTCATCGAGATAAAAATCTCTACTTTCCTACTGTACTTCAAAGCACAATTGCTCTTTTAAAGATATCAACGATCCGATGTACATCGGGTCCATTTTTGCTCTGACTTATGTCCAGCTCTCCATAGCATTCTTCAAAATCTCACAAAAAGCTCTGAATTTCTCTTTTCCATACGAGTTCCTTTTCCAGCACTGAAAGCTGAAATGTGTAACTAATCCTCTTGCAAAATCTCTGAAATCGTCATCTTCAAATGCAACCGGAAAATTCATCCCTCTTCTCACGTACAGGGAGAAAAATGTCATCTAGGCAAGTGGCAAGATGTGATTTACTTTGAGTACTGCAATTATTGACACTGCCGGGCTCCTTCCATCTATGAAGGCTGCAGGCAGCTAATTGCCAAGAAAACTCCTTGCCCCCTTCTCTCCCCCTCGCAATGCCCGCTTTGCTGATTTCTCGCCCCACCTGTTGCCCTTTTGGGTTTTGGCCCAGCTTTTGCAAATAATGATGCGTGCAAATAACATCAGGGAGGAGCGTAGCCAAAGGGACTACTCATGGGGTGGAACATGCAGGGGCGGACGCTGGTCCCCGTCCCAAAGAGCAGGCAGACATCGCGGCTCCCCTCCGGCCATCGGCTTCGGGGGGCATGTTTGAAGCCTCCTGCAGTGACCACATGCAGATAAATAAGCTGATTATAAAATAGCCAAGCAGATGGTCTCTTTTGTTGCTACCTGTGAAAGTAAGTACAGTCCTCCTATTTCCCTGGGAGGAAGGAAACAACTCAGCGGACATCACGCAGCTCTTAGTTTATTTAGGACACTCTCTGAAAGAAATGCTGAATGAATATTGCAGCCATTTAAATGAATCTTTCCTGGCCCCATGTGAAATTAGACTGAACTGGCACCGTGTCACCTTGTTACTAGAGAGAACAAATATTCCCTCTGGCAAAAATCCTACTTCAGGCTTGAAAAAATGTTGGGTTTTTTTCATGCAGAAATTGAAATTGCTCTTAAATGCTCTCTGGATTTAATGTTGCTTGTTATAGATGAAACAATGAAAATGAAAGAGGAAATAATAAGGGATTGCTGGGTTTTTAAAGGTGATTTACAGACAAAAGGAAATCCTAGAGATTAGGAAGTTGTTTAAATACCAGTGACAGTCAAATATGGAAACGTTCCAAAATCAGAGATTAGGGAAAAAAAAAAAAAGATATGAATTGCAAAGAACAAAGCCATGAAGGAAGGGAAGGTATATTCAGAAAGAAGAAAAGTATCCAGGCAAAGAAAACCAAAAAGCCTCTTAAAACCAGAAACAAGACACCTGCTTTTCTGGCAGTTACCAGCAGCAAGGAAGACTCCACCTGCCAAACCCAATTTTTAACATCAGTAAATCACCATGTGGGTAAAATAACAGGATGTTGGAAAGGAAACAATTGTCACTAATTACCGTATCAGACACCGCTCTCACACACTCAGCGCTCGCAGTATTGAGCAAGAGCTCAGGGTTCGCTCCGACTCGGTGGGGATAACCTCTCTTTCCGTCCAAATGGCACACGTGCCTGTGCCTGGAGGTTGCAAGGTGGGGTTGGCTCCCATGGGGTGGGAGTGGGATGCAGTTGCCCATGAACCAACGTGACTTTCTGGGACCCTCCACCTTGGGTGCCAGCTGAGGAACCGGTGCTGAGCGCAGCATCAATGACGGGACAGGGAAAGCTGGATGAGAAAAAGGATGCTGAGATGCTGAAGCCTGTCCCTTCTCAGCAATGAAAGGGAAATTTTAAATATTGGAGAAGGAGTAATCGAATCTGTTGAAAAAAGTAAGAACGGGATGGTTGTACAAAGATCACCCCTATTAGCATGTCATATATGCTCATGCTCTGAAATACTTAACAGCTCAGCCCAGAGTGCATACGAAACTGAAAACCAAGAGCACATTAACGGAGTTATGCGATGGGGGAATATGTCATAAAATAAATCACCTAAATTGAAAGCTGAATTTTGAGCCTCTGGATCATCTTAAAGTCTGTGATGAGTGTGGAGAGTCGGTCTCATGGCTTTTGTTAAATTTAATGGGAGTGTTATAGCTGAAATCCCTTACATAGCCTTGGAAATGTATCTCACGGTGTCAAGGTTGTTTCATGGAAACTATAGATGGTCAATGTTTCTGTTTTTAACTTTATAAAAATACTATGATGAACACTTTTGGCCTGTGACATTTGCTTGGCATAATGTGGACTGAACTGTGGGTATATTGATGTGGAGAAATAACAGGCTGTGGTAATCTTATGATCTCAGAAGGAGAGTAGGAGACCACTTAGTTTTGCAATATTTGAGAACCTGAATTGTTTGCCAGCATTGAGTTGAAGTTTATTTGTGAAAAGGAAGAACAGATGAAATAATAACCTAATCACAGTCATAAACTAATGTTATGCGGGTGCAAATTTGGTGAAGGTGCCTAGTGAGAATCGTAACTGAATATCTGTGGTTAAGACATCCTTCAAACAAGTGTGTAAAAAATGAAGTAGATCTCAAAGGTATGTGTAAGGGAATGGCTCTCTGAATGATACTTCTCAACATGATATTGCCCTTCTCTGCCAGCCCATGTCGGGATGAACCAGGCAGAGAGCCAAGGCCTTTTGCTTTTAGTGATAAGTAATGTTAACCTCACCACGCAGTTCCTGCTTCAGTGACCTTGTGGCTTGATGTTTTAACTGACTGGTCAGAAACAAGCCTAGGAAAGGTATCGAGGTCTCTTTGATCAGTGATCAGGATCCCCCCAACGTATCTCACTCCTGTATATCATGAAAGTTACAGTAAAGACCATATGAAAACTACAGCCCAGTTAATACATATTAGTGTTTCTTTAATAGATGGGAAACCATAAACAGTTTCCTAAGATATGTAAACAAATTAAAGAGAATTTCCAGCTTTGACATCTTAATAGGGTATGATGAATAGCTTGGCATCATGACAATATCTTTGTCAAGATGGGGAGCTTTGGGAGGTAATTGCTCTTTGAAAGAGTTATTTAGTAGCTTTCCTATCGGAGGCCATATTATATGGTTTATGGAGGACAGTAGAAGGTCTTGTTAGGGGAGTTTATCTGACTTGGCTCTTGAGGCTTTATCCTGTCACCAAGATCATTACCATGATACCTTTCATGTGATTCAGCTCTGTTCCTCTATTTTTCATACAAAACCAATGTCTGACTCATATCCCACAAATAACATTAGGACAACAGGGGAAGGGCTTAGTTGTGTGTTGGAGGAAAGACCTATTAGCCTCTTTTATTACGGTTAGGTTGTTTTCTGTAACGACAATCTAACAAAGTAAAGTGTAACTACCTGGGAAAAAAAAGACAGTTGTAATTACCTACTATTCACCAATAATTTATTAAAATCAGCATCAAGAACAAATCCTTGAAAATGAGGCTTCACATATGTCCATGATTACTCCTATGCCTGTTTGCAGACTGCAACTGAAATAAGCAGTGATTCATCGCAAATGAAGTTTGAATTAATTAGAGAATCCCTGGTCTGTGATGGCCACCCTGTTTTCTCTAGACATTTGATGGTTTCGGAAAGATAATGGCTATTGGCACATACAATGGTGCAACAGACCCATAACCAGGTTTTTCCACTTTCTCCAGCAACCAACACTGTGTTGCAACACCGCAGAGTGTTGTAATACGGAGAAGCCCCAGGAATGTGGACGGGATGTTTTTCATAAAGCAGTTTCCCTCCTGCCATCTTTCGGTTATTAATTGCAATTTTCAGCGTAAACAGAGATATATCCGGACCAAGGCTTGGCACGGCTTGGCTGCTTACGTCTTGTATCTCAGCAAATTAAAAAACCCCAAGCCCCAGCAAGCTCGGTGGGGCTGCAGGCTGTGGTGAGCAGAAGTGGGGTTCAGTGTCCTAACAGAGAGATCGTGTATGTGTCTATAGGGATGCTCAGGACCACAGTTAAGCACAGGAAGGTCAGTGGCCTTAATCAAGCGTGACCAGAGCTCAGAGCTTGCCCATCCCCAGCTCCTCCACCTAACACTGGGCAGATACAGCCCCTTCTGGGAAAGGGAAAGCAGAAAGCAAGAAACAGTTCTGCAGCTCAGTCTTTAGGTAACATTCCCCTGTGCACCCGTAATAATCCTTGAAGCGTCTGTCTTGGTAATAATCTAGCAATTAAAAGAAAATATTGATACTTCATTAAACTTGTCAATCAACCAGAAATGAGTTCTCCTTATCAAGAGGAGCTGGATTTGATTCTGCCACTTGGAAATGGAGGTTAAAGACTCTTGTAGAGTAAAATTTTAATTAAGAAAGGAGATTTGGATTAACATATGAGGCAGAGAGAGAATGAAAGGTCCTTGAAAATCATCTGAGTATGATTCACAGGAGGAGAGGAACCTAAATATGGGAACAGATTTTTTTTTTTAAAGAAAAGAAAAGCTATATGGTGCTAAAGCTCATGGGTAGCAGAGGCACAGGAGGGATTTTTGTGAGGCTAGGATGTCCCTATTCATTCCACTTTCCTGCTCTTGATATTTAGTCATTTCAGATATTCAAAGTCTGGTTAGAAAGTGCATACACTGTGGGGCATTAGTATATCCTAGGGATTTGAATGCTTGACTCTCATAAATTTGATAGCAGAGGAACAAATGGCTCTTTCGGAAGCTTTGAAAAATCCCCTTTTTGTCACTTTCTGGCTGTGCCAGTGACACAGAGGATGCTGCCCACCTGCATCTCCTGCCTAAGCCTGCAGAGCCCTTCTCCTGCCCCGGCACATCCATGCAGGAACTGCCCCGGCTGCCTGGGACTGTCCCCTGATAAATCCCAACGTGCTAAACTCAATGCTCAGCCCTGTGTTCTTTTTTTTCAGACTTGTTCCCAAGAAACATTGATTTTTATGGCATCGACTCCTGATCCCTGGATGGCTTCTTCATCCCAGCTCAGGTATGTCTCCAAAGGTTGGTGTCTTGGGGATTTGTAGTAAAACCACTTGCATTTTAATTTTCTTTTGGGTACTGGACAAAAGTAAGCCTCTTTTCCTAAAGGTGGCTGAACCATTTCAGCTGAAACTGAAAAACGTCACCAAGGCTCAGGCATGCAATGCAGAAAACGTTCAGCACAAAAATCAGGGTTTGGAAATCGTATAGATAACCAGCAAAGAGCATGGCCTTGGAGGTCAGCCCATGGCAGTTTTCTCCTGATGTCTATTGACTTCAGATCCGCCCCTCAGAGAGTAAGTTTGTCGTGAGAGGAATTTCATGATTTCTCTGATAAAAAAGATCTCAAAATACGAAGTCTTTGCTGAGAGCAGCCACTTGGGTAGACTCTGATTTACAGGCTGCTACCTGCTATCTCAAGCTTAATTTAAGAATTCGTCCCCTTCCTGCTCCCCAGTCACTAATTACATTTGTAGGTGAGGGACTGGAGAGGAGACAGGTTTGCTACAGGAATCTGCTGGGAAGAATAAGTTAATTTTAATCCTAATCCTAATGAAGTTTGAGAAAGGTTTGTTTTGTGCAGTTATGATTTCTTGGCATGCAAAAAAAAACATTGAAGAATTTCTGATCTTTTCCCTTAATAACAAGAAAGCTTTTTCTGTTTGTTTGACTGATATGTGTAAGTTACCAAAGTAAAATTAAATGAAGCCTCGACTCTCCACCCCAAACCCCACCTGTAGCTGCTCGACACCAAAGTCAAATTAAATGAAGCCTCGACTCCCCACCCCAAACCCCACCTGTAGCTGCTCGAGTACTTTGGTATTTCATTACCTGTCTGCATTAAGTACTGGTGAACACACAGAAACGGAGGATGAAATGATTTCACTAGGATAAATCACCTGTGACAGCCATAATCCAGTTAAATGCAGACACCCAGGCTCATCACTGGCCTCAGCCTTTGAGGAGAAGAGTTTTATTTGGCAAGGGAGGGTGCCTGAGCAAATGCCAGGAACGAGGTATTTGGATAAGTGATGGATGGCACTTACAAGTTGTTTTTCTGTGATGAGTGAAGATAATTGGTTTCCCTTTAAGCCACCACCGGAGTGAGTCCGGGCTCTGGGAAATTTGGTGAATCAGGCACTGGTGGTCTAACGCTACACAGGGCACGTTGGAGGGGTACGAGGTGCGATCCCCAGAAGTGCTCGGGCGGATAGGGAAATGGGACCAAACGCTGGACATCTGGGAATATTCCACCTCTGATGCTGCTCCAGTCAGCAACCTCCTTACACCACCATTTGTTTCAGGGGAAACAGGAACGTGTTGAAAATATACTTGGAGAAATCAGAATTCACCAGATTATGCTCTGCTCCGCGCATTAACTCAGAACAGCAGGAGTTGCCAGTAGGTAAAAGATAAAATAAATTGTATTAGGATAAAGAACGTACAATTTTTTTTAAAAGTTTCATTCTGCTAAAAAACTTCCTGTGCGGTTTAGGATAGTCTGTGTCTGATGTGCTTTGTGGCAATTTGAGTTTGGCTCCTGGGCCAGCATCTGTCCCGTCTCCCCACATGCGTCAGACCTGATGCAGAGGATTACACCTGGGCTGGCTTTCAGCTCCCGTGTTTGATGGTGTGTCAGAAACAAGGCTGAACGTCGGGAGATGTTGGCTGTAGGTCGGCGGTGCAGCTCACTGTGTAGACTGGAAAACAGATCTGCTGTCACTCCAAAATTCTTCCAACTGGGGGATGTTGAAATCTATGTTCTGAATTCTTGGGTATTACTACAGCCTGCCCAAAATTATAGTTTTTTCCATGGAAAATGGAAACATCACAAGGCAAACTGAAATTTCATAAGAACGTACTGAATGGCCAATGTCGATGGGAAAGTACTTCATACGTTGCCAGAGATCTTTTGAGGCAGAAATAAAGAAAAAGAAGAAAAAATCCTGACCTCCCAACCAAATAATTTCCTATCCACTTATAGTTCCTTAGTGCTTCCCTCTGAAAAATTACAGGAACCAAACCCAACAGATATAATTAAAGCCATATTAGCAATACGGGAGAATGCTGCCAGAGCACGCAGCAGTAGGTGTGCCACCCAGCACACTGAGTAGCGTGAAGCTGGGCTGGAGGTTTCTGCTAGGTTGTGGACTTGCTTTTAGAATTTCTTTTTGCAGTGTTCTTGTGCTCAGTCATCGCTTTCTCCATTGAATGAATTGCCCCCCAAAGATCAAATTTTTTCATCATCTGTCTGCTTGGACATGTTTCTGTATATTTTTATTGTATCACCTGTGATCAGTGCAAAATTTGCCAGCCAAAAAGCTACACGAAATGTTCAGCTTTATAGCTGAGAAAAATCTTTGTCATTTGTTGTGATCTAACCTGCAAGAAGGAATTTTTCCCTGGAGAAACTGCACTTTTAAGTCTGTCAAAATATTTTGATGGTGTCCGCGGAGGTCTTAGCCCAGGGCTGCCCTCAGCACTCACAGCAGGAGAAACGGGCTGCTCCTTAATTCCCTCCAGACAAGAGAGCTCTGGTTTGAAGAACAGAGGCGTGATTTTTTTTCTCATTTTGGTTGCTCACAGTTCACCTTCCTGCTGGGAGTTTTTGCAATGCACCGAGATAGAGGAGGGCTCTGGGGTTGGCTTTCCGAAGGCTGAGCGCTTCGCTCTGGTTCCCCAGCCAACGAAGCGGGGATGGGGAAGCTCTCCCCAGCTAGAGAGGACAGCAGCTCCCCTCCGTCCTCAGCAGGAGAAACAACACTCGACACTCCCTTTGTGGCCACTCGTATCTTCAGCTCCCGTTCCTCTGGCTAGATGTTGCTTCTTCATATGCAAAGTCTGGAAGTTAATCCCGCAGCCTAAACCAGCCAGCCATTAGTCTGCAGGCACATATAGACTCTCCTTCTCGAGTCACATGTTGTTTTTCTTTGATAATTGTTTTAGATGCATCTGTGTTTGCTTTAGGACCCAGACCAGAACTATGTACTCTTCAAGAGACACTGGGGCTTATCCTGAGGTCTTCCATGTGTTGTTTTCATTAGCACCCTGGTTGTATGCTGGAGAAAAAAATATCCAGTGTTGGAAATACCATGTGGCCAACAGGATCATACATTTGTATTATACAACCAGCAGCAGGGTTCCCCTTTTCTGGGAATTCTTTGTTCTGGAAAAGTAGCGCCAAGGCAGTGAGATTGATTTATGTCACCAATAGAAACCAAACACTCATCGCAACATTTCACAAACAGAACAGCTCCAAGGGCCTTGGTATGGAGGTGACTAATGCTGCCGTCCCCGAGCCTCCCAGCTCCCTCCCTCTGCGACCAGCCACGGGGAACAGAGTCTGGACGCGCCGTGCTGGACTGCGTGGGGTTAGTGACCAGGCTGGGATGGTTATCCCACCTGTGGGTCTCCCTTTTGAGCGCACTGGTGCATGAAGTGACCCAAAAGGATTTTAGGAAGCAGAGGAGCAAAACAGAGCAGCAGATGTGGAGTTTTTAAATAAAATAATAAAAACACCCCTGCCTGCAACCTGGGAAAGTAAGCTAGAGGGGCATACGCTTGCCTTGTTCCTGCAGTCCGGTCTCGGGGGTCCTTAGACGTGTGGTGTTGGCTACAGCTGACCACAGGCTCCCGGGGTGGTTGAACCTTCAGTCTGGCCCACTGTAGCCTTTCTTACATTTTTACATTAATCCATTTGTCTTACTGCCAGGATGAGGTACATTTTCCCCATCCTGGCTGTTCAGCCTTCAGAGTCCTGCTGTTTTTATTCCCCTGTTAGTCCCTATTTTCTTTACCTATATGATAGGACTCATGCAAGACTTCTGGTGTTTTTACCTCCCACCATCCATCCCAATCCACATGCCTGGGAAAAAAAACCTCACTTAGCAAGCCCAGTGTGTCTGGACACATATTGCAGCAACCGTCTCTGCACCACGAGAGAGGGTCATATCAAAGTTCACATCTTGGTCCAGGAGGCTCCTTCCCAACTTGCTGCTTGTGAATTAATGCACCACGTATAGACAGTAAGCTCTAGCTAATATGATCAAGATGTCGTGTCTGTATCATGCATCTCTGAGAACACCACGTGTTCATTTTATTTGATATAGTCACATCTTAACTTATAATACTAGGGATCAAAATATTCTAGGTGATCACGGAGCAGCAAGAAGAAGCTGTTTACTCTCGGGTTTCCGTTCCCTCTGCTGAGCGGCAACAGTTGTGCGGCCAGGTCTGACATCCGCGCTCCCCGGAGCCTCGGCTCCGCAGATGAAAGGGACGGGCAGGGCTGCCTGCAAGATCAAAGCCCCAGGCACATCTGCTGGGGGGTCGGCAGAGCCCTCCTCCACCCGCATCAGGGGCTGCCTGCGCTCAGCCAAGGTGCGCGCTCCATCTGCCACGATGGAAGGCAACCGCAAACCCAGCCACGCATTTCAGGCATCGGGAAGATATTCCTGAGATGAAAAACATAAGGATTAAGTAACAGGTGTTCGCTGGGGAAGCGTTATACAAGCAAAACTTCAGAACACAAAGAAGCACCTTTCCTCTGTCGGTACTTGCATTTCAACTTATTTTTTCAGATCTGAAATTCATGCAAAATTTTCTACTTGAAACACAATGGTAAAAGAACAGCACCTAAACAATCAGTTTTGTTTGCTGTCCTCATGCTGGCATGGAGGTCAAGGAAGTGTCATAACATGATCTAACTCACTGGATGGCGTGACTTCCGTGACTGTTATAAGCATCATATAATGCCAGAAGTGGATGTAAGTTATTAACAATGCCGAGGTAGGAAATCCAGGGATCATGAGTTAAGTGACTGTATTAAACATTTTATTTGAGGTTCAAATGTCACATGGAAGTTCAACACAGAGCTTTGAAATGAGATCCAGACCATCTGATGACACCAGTTTGCATATCGCTGGTACTACCACTGGAACCACACTGATTTGCACCATCGGGGAACCTGGCACTTACAGATGTGGTTGCAGGAAAGGAAAATAGCTGTTGCAAGAGATGCATATTCAGCATTTCTGGTCAGAACAGTGTGAAAAGAACAGATTTCTTCTCACATGCCAGCCTGAAAAGAACTAAGTGGCTTTTGCAAAATGCTCACCGAGAAGCCTGCAGAGAGAAATCCAGCTGAAGAGAAAATGAACGGAGGAAAATCATGACCCCGTAAAGGGAAATGGATAGTAAAAGGAAGGTGTACTTGAGCACTGTTCACTTCTAATGGGAGTGGCAATGTTGCACACTCATGTGCCAGAGGCTTTTCTTCACTTCTGAAGCAGCGAAAGCAGTTTTAGCATTCTCTGGTACTAATTGAAAACGCATTAGTGGCTGAAAGCAACATTAGCTCTTGGTCTTGAGAAATTTCCTCTGCCACAAACATAATTGTAATAAAAACTGAAACACTGAAATAAATGTTAGAACATTTAAAAATCATAAAGCCTTCCCTGTTTCCACTTTTCTTCTGTAATAAATTAAAAGCCTGACAAATTTCACCCGAAGATACAAACGTTAAGAAATCATTTGGCAAATGACTTTTTTCAAGCCTGGCATCTCTAGCCTGGGGAGAGCTTTGGAAAGGTCACAGAAATTTGTCCCATGAACGGCCTCCCTTCAAGCCCAAGGGGCTAAATCTGTGGATCTGGGGCACCATGATGCTGGCCTGAGGAGGACAAGATGCCAGCTTGCAGGGAACTTGCCTAGTCTTTGCCAGGTGAACGGTGCCACATTCTCACCATCACCGTGTGCGTAGATACCTTTGCTCACGGAGGCACCTGAGCCTGTGTTTAAGTCTCATTTCAAAGGAGTGTAAGTCCTTTCCTAGAGATGCTTTCCTGAACGGTGGCCAGAAGCGGTGACATAAGTTATTACACTGACTTGGGTAGAGACATGAGCACACCATGAGCTCCAGGAAGCCTGATATTGCCAGCAAGTCTGGACCGTCAGGTTCTTGTGTCTTTGCTCACGGAGGCGCCTGAGCCTGTGTTTAAGTCTCATTTCAAAGGAGTGTAAGTCCTTTCCTAGAGATGCTTTCCTGAACGGTGGCCAGAAGCGGTGACATAAGTTATTACACTGACTTGGGTAGAGACATGAGCACACCATGAGCTCCAGGAAGCCTGATATTGCCAGCAAGTCTGGACCGTCAGGTTCTTGTGCTTTGAGGATGGACAGACTCTGCCCAGCAGGTCAGAAGGAGGCAGCAGGTTTTGCATGCTGCCTTCTCGGCGTACAACCCACAGATCACAGCATCAGCCTTGGCAAGTTCCCCTTCAGAAAAAAAGATATGCAGAACAGACAAGAACCAAAATGTTCAAACCTCACATTTCGCATCCTCCGTGCAGATCATGGAGGTCATCTTTAGGTACCTGAGTTTATAAAAACCCGTTGTCTCTGTGCGTACAATAATTTCTTCTGAGAAGCAGAAGGTCCCTCCTGTTTCAGTCCATATGCTCTGTGTCAGAGGGATCTGTGCAGCCCCTGCATCTTTGTGCCTCTAAATTGTTTCTCTCTCACAATAAAGTAGGGGATGCAGCGATACACACATTTTTATCTTTACTTCTTAGAGGTGCCAAGCTGAGGACCCAAGAGTGTTGTGTTTCAGACAAGATCAAGCAGGAAGCCTGCTGCAGTGTAAGAAATCAAATACCCAGCCCTAAGACATTGCTTATTGCCCCCTTCTTGTTGCTGGCTCTTTGCTGTTGTTGCCAGATGTTAAAACGCTGCTGTGTTTCTACCCTATTCAGAATTGGTATTCCTCAGTTAGAGTCCTAAAGGCATGTGGAGTTCCCTATGTTAAGTGAATTTTTTATGGACAAAGTATTAAGAAAAAGTATTATGTGCCCAGCCACCAGAAAGAAAATTATATGCCCATAAGGAAAAAAGACGGCCGTTTCAAAGAAACATTTACCAAACTTTGTATAATCCATAAAACCACACATTCTCCATGGGACGAGGGTGGAACCATAATCCCCTTGCGAGTGACAAGTGTGGCCTTCCCATGGCATGCAGACATGGGCCCATGTTTCCTAAAAGCCATCTGTTTTGCCATTTATGACTTACTGTGAGCTAGAAAAAATGTTGCAACAAGCTGTTTTCATCCCTGCGGACAGTGCCTTGCTCTACCACACGTCTCGGGAGGACGACCCCTGCGAGGCTGGGAGCCAGGGGACGGCACCAGGGCTGCCATGGTGGTCACCAAGCAAAGCAGCAAAGTGGAAAACCTTCCTGTAACCACCAAGCTTTGGGACTCTTTCTCATTGCCCCCCCAGGCAGGAGCTGTAAGTCTCAGCGTGTCACACTGGTGTCACCTACTGAAACCTCCTCCCCAGCAGCCAAGGCGCAGGGTGATCCAGTCTGGTCCAGATGCGACGTGGACTTTGTACCCTCATTGCTTAGGAGGACCTCCCTGGCTGGCTATGCGGAAGAACAAAACAAGCAAAACCAGTGAGTTTTCATCTGGGCAGAAAACCCCTGCTCCCCCTTGCAGGCAGAAGGGAAGCGTTACAGTCCCACGAGACATTGCAGAAAACAGGTAGCGTCTTTCGGGTCCGAAGATGCCTTTTATTTTCTGCTTGAGCAAGATGGAATCAAATGTCTGTGCAACAGAAGAGTGAAATGACGTTTGAGCAAAAGCTAGTTTTATATCCATTCACACTAAAGAAAGGATTTAAGTTCAGCCAAGGTGGTGTTCTGGCTCCCTAACAGCACTGATTGCCACTCAGTGAGAATAAATACGTCTTTGCTCACGTAAGAAGAATCACGGCTCAGTCTTTTCTTGAGCAATTTTGCCACAAATTAGCCAGAGGGAGAGAGCTAAAGCTTGCGATGGAAATAACTCTCATCAAGAACTCAAGTGCTTGAGGGGCTTAGAAATGTGATCTTATTAACTTTCTGTCAATGTTCAGTGCAGGATGAATGTCCATTTAAGAGCATTAGTGATGCATTCCCTCAGAAGCAACATTTGCAGGACCCCATCCTTCTCAGCCTTCTCACCAACTCTCAACTCACTTTGAAAGGGTGAAAGAATGAGTGGTTGGAAGTGCTGTGAAAGGATGCAAATGGAGGCAACACGCACAAAACCAGTCAAAGGCTGCATTTTGGCTCCTTTTGCAGGGAGTCTGCAGCTGCTGATGCTCGGAGCAGGAAGGGGAACAGCAGTTGGGGGAAGGCGGGACTGTGAAATGTCCTAGCGATGAGCAGGTACTTGACATTTCAAATTGTTTGTGTTGAAAAGGAAGTGAATGTCTTCCTTGGGCTGCTCCTGTGATGGCAGGAACCTTGTTTGTACACCAGGGATGCAGCATCCCGCAAACAGGAGTGCAGATTTTGGCACAGCCCACACCGAGACGGCTCCCACCTGCAGTAACAAGAGCCAGGTGTGGTGAAAAAAGTGGTTTTAACAGACTAAGCTTAACACTGCTTGGTTAGAGCATGCGTTGAAGCTCACCGAGAGTCTTTCTGAACTGGTAGACAGGGAGAGCCTGTTCATTTGTTATGCATTTAATTGATTCGTTTCCTGGCTGAAGATATATCAAAATGAGACCTGAACCCCTCTTGGGGCTTCTGGGTGCTGTAAGTGACCTCAACATTCAGGATTGTCAGCTTGAAGACTGTGACATCAGTCTGTAAAATTTACATTTAATTAATGATTAATGCTCCCCACTCTAGCCAGCCAAGAGGACACGATGGTGCCCCAGGGGCAAGGGTGACACCTCTCCTCGCAGCATCTTTTGAAGCAGGATCTGGAAGACAAGGTGAACGCACCTGATGGCCTCCCACCCCACAGTCAGCTGCATCAGGAGGAGGTCTTCTCTTGGCACTGACTCCATATCCCCATCTCCTCTCAGCAGCAGAGGTTTTGTTTTCCTAGATGTCCATCTAGGAAATCCATCTTTGCTAAATTTCCAGAGTGTCCAGCAGACAACAAGGAAGATCTCTGGTTCCTAATGCCAGAGCACAGAGAAATATGGGAACATGCTGTGCCAGGCCACGAAATCTTTTAAGATCCCTTCAGAGACTGCAAAAAAGTAGAGCGGGAGAAGTGTGTGTCCCTGAGCCCGCTGTGATGGGAGCACTGGGGCTGTGGGGAGAGGACAATCCATGGTCCCGTCTGTCCCCACACAGGGACCACAGCGCGGAGGGGAGGGAGGGCTGTAACCGCCCAAACTCCCTCTGCCCTGGTAAAACACCCTGCTTTTGAAACACTATTCTGATGTTCACACCCCTCCATCTGTTTATTTTTAACAGCTAACATTTTCTGAACCTAAATGTCATCTCAGCTGTATTCCCAGATCTTAATTCATTCTGGTCCCATAACCATTCTTTTACGCTTATAGCATATATTTTGAATTAGCTAAATTGGATTTCACTCTGTTGTCAGTGACTGTCAGTCATGATGCTTTTGACTTTCAGTTGCAAAATGTGTGCAGGATCGAGAGGCAGCACAGTAAGCCAATGTTTGAAGCTTGAATTAGACTTTTAATAGACAAAAAAAATGCTAGGAAGATGGGACTTAAAAATGACTTTAGACATGCGGCCATAATTATTACATGCATTTGATTTCTGTATACACATATAGGGATTTTTAGGAGGCTGGTTGCTATGGTAACTTCTTTACTGCATGGTCCATATATTGCTTCTGAAATTCTTTTTCCTAATGGAAAATTACACCCATGGACACGGATGGCATTTGTAAATCTCCTAAAAAAGCAACAATTTTCCTTTTCTTCCTAAATGTCATCAGCTGTGCAATGGAAGCCTTTGAAGTTCGATTCTCCCCCTTGTCAGTTCACCACGCAAGAGACATGAACTGCATCCAAACCTTCCCTTCTCTGCCTTCAAACCTTTGCCTTGCCTGGCTGGAAGCCTGCCTTATAGTAAATGCCCTGACTTTTTCATGGAATGAGGTCAGAAAAAGTTATGTGAAAAATTAGCTATCTCTCCAGGTGACAGCTGAAAGTGTAGGGAGGTTAGCAGGAGAGAAGAGCTTGGACGCCCATCCCAATGTGAACTCAGTTCTCCGGATGTGAATGCATTTGGACTTTCTGTCCCTAAATCAAACCAGATGACTAAATGTGGGTTTTTTTCTCGCTCTTCCTAGAAAAAAAAATTATTGCATTTTGCAGGTTGCAAAAGGCCTTTCATGAATACACCTGTCAACACTGCAGCTGCAGCACTGAAAGGCTATTGGTTTCAACAGTGCTTTCACCAGGAGGTTTCACACCTCTCCTCTGGGACCAGGGCTTGCAAGCTCTGCTCCATCCCGCAGCAGGCTGGAAGAGCTACGGTGAGTTCCTGACTGAGGACCATTCCTGCACCATCCCCGACCCCCGGTTTGCCAAAGCGAGTGACCCGTGTTGCTGGCTGAGCTGTGTGCACGCTGGGATGCGTGGCTCCTTGGAGCAGGCAGCTTGCCTGCAGCTCTCCGGCGTGGTGCTTACATCATTGCCATTGATCTAGGAGGGACAATTTTCCCACACTCTGCCTGAATAAGGGTGAAAGGAAAGTAGTATTTCTGAATGCAGAAGGAAAACTCGTTCTAAAAATTGTCGTGGAGCAGAATTATTGTCTTGCGTGTAGCTCAGTAAGTCACTGTTGTGCAAAACCGAATGCAAAGCTGGAAAGCAGAGTAAGCGCAGCTCCAGGTGCGTGCACAGCTGGGAACGGTGTGCTGTCGGCTGCTGCACCATGCTCTGCTCTCAGGGTGGACAGGGCAGCAAATTAGAGCCATCCATAGGCAGGCTGGTACTTTTTGATGTGGGTTTTGTTGGCTTTGAATCTTTACACGGTTCTTTTAAGGTAGTAGCATTTCTCTATTCATCTACTGGGGTTGGGGGAAAAAACCAAACCCAACTACCTGCGCTGTTGCAATCAATTGCTTTGCCTGGTCCGTTTTTGAAGTTTAAGCCAAGGGATTAGGAATCCACAATGGAAAACTCCAGCACTGGGGCTGATGGAGCAATTCTCTGAGCAGAGAGCCAGGCTGGACTGTCTGGCATGTCCACGCTCACACTGCACCTCAGCATCCATTGCTGCCATCAGCCATGAACACACGCACATCTGTGAAATATGGATTTCAGTGAGGCTGGATTAGGGGTGGATTTAACTCTGTGTATCTGAAGTTTACCAAAAACCCAGAGCCCTTTAAATGTATTTTCAACCTTATTTTTCCCAGCAATTCTTATTAATGGCTGTGGCTTGGAAGCACCCGCCTTTATATACCTAAAGAGTCTGTGAATGCTGGGTTTTCAGAAACCTTTCTCGGTGCCTTACACAGCTGCACTTCCGTTTTACATTGGAAAGGTTTGACACCTCAGCAGTATAAAGTTATAGGTTTTATCCCTAAAACTTCCCAAATGCAGTTTCCATTATTAACACAATTGTGACAGCTATAGTTTGTTTATATTGCTTCACCTGGGGCACATAAACTTAAAGGACTGAAAATACCTCCGTGCAATAAAAGAATTTTATATAATTGCTACCTCTTGCTGTAAGGGACAGCTGGCCTTTGAAAGTTGGGAACTCATTTACGTCATTGAAGTAAAATGTAAGCCTGGGGTTTAAATGACTGTAATTTATGTTTCTGAAGCTCAAAACACAAATATGGCTGTCCAAAGGGCAAATACCTTTCCAAACAAACTAATACTCATAATTCAACTTATGTATGTAGGTCTACGGTCCCCTGATAGGAGGCTGTCCGTGGCTGTCCAGCATTGCTGTTTTCTTTTGATACTTATTCTCTTATTATCTCTGGTTTGTTATCCCCAGTGTTAAAATTTCTACGGACAGCTTCCTAATTCAGCTGTTTTAAATGTTTCCTAACCTACTGTGCAAGGCTGGGCCACATCCCTCTGCAGTCACTGGGGAGCTGCCGCCCGTTGTCGCTGGGGGCTCCGACCGGTCCAACCCACCAGGTAGATGTGGCAGCGGCTGCGTAATCGAAGCATCTCTCATCACTGAGAATGGCTAATTTCTTGCGGCTGGACAAAAATCAGCATCCTGGGAGCAGAGTAGCTAGAAATCACCCCGCAGCTCTTGTGCTGAGCATTTTCTTGTCACTGTCTCTAAGCATTTGTCTGAATGCCATTTATATACTTGGGGTTTAGGGCCCGGTTCCAAACAGCTGTTGCTTGTTTAGCTTTTTAAAACTTTTTTCTTTTTTTTTTTTTAGATTTATAACACTGAAAATCTCTCTGGAATGGATTGACACCAAAAATGTTTGCTCTAGCCCTTGGATGAAAGCACCCACCCATGGTCCATGCTTTTATGATTTGCAAATTCACCGACACTTATTATGGCATTGCAAAACAACAGTGACAAAAAGAAACTCAACCACAGCTCCCTCGGAGCAAATTCCAGGCTCAGAGCTCTGCTGCAAGCTTGCAAGCCCGTCAGCACAGGGGAGCCTGCATCAGTTTGGAAGGTATATTTCCAAATCTCCGTTCTGGCGTGAGCATGCTCTGCCTTGGCTCCCCCCAGCATTTGTCATTTGCTTTTAATATATATTCAGATGTATCTGTGACTTAAAAATAATTAATCTCATTTTCGTAATTTTCAAGAGTTCGGTTGTGCTGCCCAGTACAGCTCAGTGGAGAAGAGCAAATGGCAGATTTTCTTAGTCCTGGATTGTATAAGTGTGAATATTGAAATCAGGTTTCTAGTTCAAGAAGCCCATGGAAAGTGAATTCAAATTTCACCTGAGCATTGTGGGGGTGAACTCAATTCCTTTCCTTAAAGCACCTCTTTGGGCAAAAATGAGCACAACTTTGGATAGAGCATATCCAGCTCAAATGAGGCTGGATATTCGGGTCCTGCTGTACCTGCCCTCCTCGCAGCAGTGACCATGAACCTGCCGAGGAGGTGAGGACGCAGCCCGGCGGGTGTCCTGCTGACCCACATCGTCTCCTTTCCATCTCGCGTGGGCTGGGACCGCGGCGAGGCTGCAGCTGGGCACGTCCTCCTTGCAGGTTACTGGAGTTTTATTTAATGCGTTAGCCTGGTGTCCGGGAATGCCACGGCTCACTGGGGACCCCGTGTTAGCTGCCATGGGACAAAATGTCCCTTCTCCATAGAGGTTTTCCCCCGACATGGGGAGATGTGGGCACACACACATGGAGGGAGTGAGGCAGGGGAGGATCCTGGCTGTGCCACGAGCTCTCGGCAGTTTGCAGGCTAACCCTTGCTTACGGATTATTTTTCCTTCAGAATCATAGTGGAAGTATTGAGGAGGGAATTCGGGAAAAACACAGAAGTGGCTTTAGAAAATGTGTTCGGAGTCCTGCTCCCGAGTGAGAAGGGGAGCCTGAAAGCAAGCCCAGTCCTTCCTTCCCAGCACAAGTGCAGCCCCCGGGCCCCCGGGATGTGCCGTCATGTCCCGGGAATGTGCTTCCTGGACACACTGCATCCACCTCCCTCCGCTTGCCCGTCCTGCGGGACTGGCCTCCCTCGCTCCTCTGGCCGAGCCTGCTCCGCGGGGAGGCACAGCCTCGCGCTGGGGACCGGGGCAGTCCCAGAAGGACCAGTACCAAAGGGCAAGACTTTCTTTTCACCCGGTTTTTGGAGGAGCAGAACTGCCTGCAGCTGCTGCTGCGGTAAATAGTGAGTATGGATCGGACACCAGTGTTAAAAACCCACAGCGTGAAACGATCTCAGACTGCACCAAGGGCAGTTGTGGACCTGATTTCCAGCTGCACCATCGAAAGTTTGCCAGAGGCAAACGAGCTGAAGCTTGAGCGAATGCCAAGCTCGAGAGCTGCTGCACCCATGAGTCATTCCCTGATAGGAAACAGTCACAGATGCCAAATGAAGAATATATTCCCTAAAATAAATTGAACGGTTAACCGGACCATCAAGTATGAACCATCGGTCGCTGCCATGTGTGCATGGAGGTGGCGGTGGGGCTGGCAACCAAAAGAGCATTTTCCTTTCTTCCTCCCCTTTCAGGACTGGATGTCACAGGATACAACGGAAATTTAACGTGTTTCTAAGAGGACAGTATAACGAGGAGGTTTGCTGCCAAGCTGGGGCTCGTCCCTTCCTGGGGTCTAACTAATGGAGGTGACTGCTGTTCAGGGACTGCTCTTGGGGTCCAAGCAATTCTTTCCAGTCCTACCCCCGTGTCACCGGTACCTTTTCTTCTGTACCTGCTCAGAAACAGCTGCAGATGCTGAGAATTTAAAGCCTAGTCTTAAGATCTATCGTGGCTGAAATGTCTATAAACACCTCGAGTCTTTTTAGAGATCACTGTGCTTGCCAAACCCTGCAGCTTCCTAGTATGTCTCATTATATGTGGTGCTTCCCCCCCTCCTGCAGCCCGTGATTATGTGAGAACTGCAGGAAAAATAAGTTTAAAGACTTCAGTACATCCTCAATGCCTAAACTGAAAAAGTCAGTGAAGAAACTCCAATTTAATTAAAAAGTTGAAATAGTATTTAAGATAATCTCAAGATTCGGAGCCTGTCTGCAGCTTTTTTCCAGCATTGGCAGTTATCAATACCAAAATATTATCAGAAAAGGTTTTTTTTCCTTATTTTTTTATATTAGTAACCCAGGACCACAGATTGCTCAGCTGAAATCTGCTGAACATTAATCACCAGATTCTGTGTTTTATGGATGAAATAAATCTGATTAGAAAACAGCAAAAAAATCAGTAAAGCTAGTGGCATGACTCGCCATACCCTTGCTGACTGAAATAGGTTGCTTATAGGAGTAAAATTTTGTTTCCAAGAAGAAATAATTATTGCACAGCTGACTGGGGTGTGTCTGTCCACTAAAATGGATCCGGGCTATCAATCAGCAGATATCTTCTCTGTGTGTGTGTGTGTGTTTTAAGAGGATGACAAGGTACTTGATCTAGAAGATCTGCAAGGATATACACGGGGCAATATTTTCTTGGATTTTGACTCTAACAGAAATTGCATTTTCTCTTTCTTTTCAGGGCTGGGTCTCACACAGTATGGTTTGGGGTTGCAGAGCTGCACAGCGTCGTCCATCACGGGAACGTTCTCCTAACCAACAGGTACTATATCCAGGTGTATCTACATAAGGGTTGTCATGAGGATCAGGAATTTTGAAGCAAATATCCCAATCATTTCCACTTACGGCAATTAGGTTTGCACCACGGAGTGGTGCTGCAGCAGATGAACTGGATGGCTTTTGGAGGACACAAGACCAGATGATGTGCTCCAGCTCACCTAAACGCACGGGCCACTAATGATCACTCAGTACCAGGACTAATCACCCCTGAAAACATCTAGTGTGGACACCTGCTCCTCAGATCTGCTTGCTAAAGCTAATGCAGATGTAGCCACTAACCATGCTCTGCCCACAGATGCTCACGCAGCAATAACCAGCCCCCAGCTCACGGTGATCCAGTTCGCCTTTCTAGAGAGAGGTTATTCCTGTCAATACCAAACAAGAACAGACACTTATAATTTCAGGGACTTTCCACCATTTATCTTCCCATCCCCTCTCTCCTCCCTACAGGTGTACACTTGTTACAGTCACTTTTCTCCAGGGAAAGAACCCAATTTCGTGGCAGACAGGAATGCTGACCCACTTGCCTTCTGCTGCAAGCATCCATCAAACCCAGCCTCTGTGTCCCCTGGAGTCCTAATTTTCCTCTTGACAGCAAAGACAAATGACTCCCCCAGGGCTGTTTGCTCATGTCTACTCAAGGTTTCCGTGACGTTTCTTGAAGATGACCTGTTTTTTAAACACACAATGAGTTTTCTTTCCGCTGCCACCTACCAGCGTGAAGGCAGAGATAGATTTGTTTTAACAAAACCTTATGGTGCCAATCCCCGACACATCCTCCCTCTCCGCTCTCTGCTTTAGGCTTCTTCTGGTTCCTGAATGTTGCCAGCTGTAATACTTTTCCCCCATTTTGGCTTGTCCTGCACAGATACAGTGATATCTCATTTGAGGTGGAACAACAAAAAGAAAATATAATTTCCAGTTTTTTTCCAATCCACCACAAGTTTTTTCCAATTCACCGTGAAAACTGTTTTATTTTTTCCCTGTCCTGTTCCTTCCTCTTTCCTCTGCAAGGCTTCCCCAACACCATGCCACCAACCCTCAAATGGTGGGATTATTCCCCACAGAAAAACTCCATTTCTCTAGGATTATTCCACTCCCTCTGACCGCTGCTGATACTCTGGGAGTATCCACAACTCAAGAGGCTGGGAGCTGCTGTTCGAATCATCAGACCGAAGGACAGGGGTGGTTCCTGTGTTGTTTAGGACGATGGTTTCACAGTTCACCTCCCTCACATCAATTGCTTTTAGGTTTTTAATAGATTTTAAGATTTTTTTGTTTGTTTCCTTATTTATAAGGCAGTTCTGGAAACCACAGCCACGTTTGTAAGTATGTGTCTCAAAGACAATTTCTTTCCCAGTAATGTCACCTGGGAGCAGAGCAAAGCAATGGCCACCCACTTGCCAGACCCTCACCTGCTCACGGGTAGTCTATGCTCTGCAAAATGGTGCCCTGAAAACAGTTCTCCTTCTCTCCAGCCACATCGAATGAACCTGAACTCCGAGTGCCACAGTGTGCTGCGGACCTGGGAAGGCAGGGAGACAACGCAAGGAAACAGGAGCTGGTTTTGTTACTGAAACCTGCACGATGAGGCACGCAGAGAAATAGGGACAAAGCAACTTCAATTCCCCAGTTTTCTAATTTTGGAGAGCTTGTCTTTGCAATATAGCTTTTTAATGTCATCCCTGGCAAAACCGTCCATCCTTTTATTTCCCTCCTCCCAGAAAATACACCCCCCCCCGGCAGTGTCACAGGCAGAGTAGCCTGGTCTTGCACCGGGAAATACCAAACACCCTCATTTGTAAGGAACACTGCCAGCCCTGGCTATGATTAAACCCCCATAAAAAGGAAGAGACTCTCTAGCCAGATTCATCCGGGTGTTGAAAGAGCGAAGAATGTGGTTGCTACTTTCCAGTTTCCCTTGGCACAAGGATTTTCCAATCAGCCAGGACATCCCGAGGATGGGAAAGGGCGCCGGACCACCTGGGTGCTGGCTGTGCTCTGCGGCCGGCGAGTCCCTCCAAGCACCAGCGTTTCCAAACACAGCAGAGCAGCCCTGAGGTTACACAAAGTCTTTTTGATCCCACCTCAGTGACCTCAGGGCTACAGATGCTGCCGTGGGACCTTCTTCTGCACTGGAACGAGCTCCTCGTTCACCTGAAAACCATGCAATCCAGGCACGCTACAATCCAAACCCTCCTTGGCTATTGAATGCAATAATCACATTCTGGATAGCTATGAGTTACTGTGCAAAGGGAAAAGGCTTCTCTTAAAGTCACTGCTTTGTCCTTTTACCATTTGTGTATGTGGCTGCTTAATATATATTGAATAACTTAAACAATCCACATGCCATAACATGCCCCCAAATGTTTAGTTGAGTGTCCCCAAATTTGTTTTGCATGTTTATCCTTCCATTCGTTAGGAATGTAAATGTTCTTTGACTTCGCCCTCTGCCTTTCAGCATTATTTTATGGAAATTCCAATTTCCTGCCCTGAAAGAAACCCTGATGATAATGAGAGGCTTGAAGCTTTTCAAACAAAAAAAGCAGTTTGAGTCAATTCTGCATTTTGTTCTCAATCAAAACTAGTTGTGTGCATTTGCATCAACAATGAGCTCAGCACACAATGCTCCATATGGGCTTGGCTGCTGGCATTCAGTGAATGGCAGGAGCCACTGAAAAAGCTCCCTAGTTTCCAAAGATTTAGGGATGACCTTGCAAAAGTGTCATTTGTCACTGCCTTGTCCAGAATTGCTAGAAAAATCCCTGGAAACACGCTATGGAAGCACAGAGCCCAACTCCCACATTGCAAAGCAGCGCAGCAGCACTTACCTACAGAGAGACAGAGGGAGATAAGAAACTGGAAGCTTTAAATGGAGCCCCAAAAGATTTTTTTTCTTGATGCTTTATCTGGATATTGGTCTTCCACTTCAGGTGTTACTCTTTTTTCAGGCACACTATTTCGACTCAGTTTACACCGAGTCTACAATAAATATGAACGCAAACAAGTTACGGTCCATTAATCTGGACACCTATTTGCAATTCTAAAGCATCTAAACCACTTGGAAACAGCCCACAAACTTTTACTGTTCCCCAGTTTGGACCTGATCTCACAGAACCCCCTCCACGCTAATTCCAGTCGAGTCACACCCAGGAGGGGGTATCCAAGTACGTGCGATTTTAGGACCAGGTCCCCATTTTTGAGCACATTAATAGCACCCAGAAGGGCCGCAGCGCACAGACGTTGCAGGTCTGTTCTGCAGAGAGGAGAATTAGGAGAAATAGGGACGGCGAGTCGCACAGGCATCCCTGGACGTGCTGTCATGAGTGGCTGGACAAGTTGTGCTCAGAAAGGATTTATTTCCACTCATTTTAGTCTTGCGGCTGTGAGAGGCTTGCAAAACCTTTCACCTTCTTTCCCTGGAGTCATATATATTTTATGAGAAATTTAAGAATTACCTCTTATTAAAATGGGGATAGTGTAATTACCAATAAAAAGCAGATGTTATGGCATGACTAATGCTTGAAAATGCGTACGTAGCAAGCACAACATACCAGCACATCCAGGCTTTTCAGTAAGATAATAAAAGTTGTCTTTGTTGAAACTAACTGGCCAAGTCGCAGAGGTCTGAAGTTGCAGGGAAATCATTACGGAAAACGCTGAAAGGCTCCATGAAAGGGCAGCTTTGCTCCCACCGATCTTGGCAGCAAACTGCAACTCCAGAAGGTTAAAATGAAAAACCCACATCCCTGTTCACCTTCCCTGCATCAGGAGGTGTCTGAAAAGGTGTCCTGCTAAAGCACCCCGACCGCCGTGCTGAGAGCATCCTTCCCCTACAAGCCGTAATGAGCTGTAATTAGTGAACTCCCTGACACCTCCGGCACCTCTCGGGGGGTCCATAACCCACCTGCAACAGTCAAGATCATTCCCTTGGATCAGTCCCAAGTATTTTGGCAAGGCGTATCTGGAGCGATCTGCGTAGGCTGACTTCTGAAGCAGGAAAAAACATGGAAATGGAGTTGTTCAGCAAATCTGCTCAAGCAGTCCCCGGGTTCACAAACTTCGTCTGCGCTCGCAAATTCCTCTCCCTTCCTTCCCGGCAAATTGCATTTATTGCTTTTCGCCACAAAAGTGCCTTTAAAGCAACACTCGATTTGCAAAAGAGCATTTGCAGCTTGGAAGGAGGGTCTGGTCTTCTGGGTGTGGGTATGAATTTGGGGGCATAGGGAGGATCCGCGCCTCGGCCGGGGGAGGCTGCGAGGCAGCGGGAGCTGGAGGTGGGAGCTCAGCACCCAGGGGTGCAGGGGGGCCGGGACACCTCAGCAGCCACGGGCTGGTGCTCACCCCTGCCTTCTCCTGTCTTCACATCCCAGCTCTTTGACTCCTTCTCTGGCCCAAACGCCATGCCTTGCCCAAAGCCCGGTGGTTCGGGGTGCGCTGGAGGCAGCAGAGACCTCCCCGTCTTTTCCTTAAGACCCTCCCATACTCAATAATTTCCTCTGCACATAAACGCCATCTTTCAATTTTAAAAAAAGTATCCAAATCCCCAGACTATTCTTGGCCCTGCAGGAGTGTCAGCTCACTGGAGAAACCTCCTGCAACGTCCTGGGCTGTGTTGCAGGCTGGAGGGTTTTTTACGTTGGTTTTCACCAGCATTAGCTCTGTCATTTTGTGAAATGAAACTAAGACATATGCATAAGCAGCCTTGACAGCAATTAGTTCTGGCAGAATCTTTGTGGTAATGAATTTCAATGAAGCTGGGGTTTTGGGTGCCTGAACACTTCATTAGCTGCTGGTATATCATACTGATGCAGTTGAGAAATCACATTATAATAAACCACTTTTTACTGCAGGCAGCAACCAGGATAATAAATGGGATGAATAATAATTCATCCCATTCAAAATCATTCCTGTGCTTCAGAGCTCTGGAATTTCAGTAAATAGATTAAGTACTATGCAGGAATGAATCTTATTCTGAATTTCTCTGTTACCTGGGTATTTATGAGCATTTTTAATGTATTGTCAGAGGAGCTGCTCCACTCTATTACACTTGCCAGTTAAACACTGAAATACATACATGTTGATGCAGTAATAAGAAAAATCATCTGTCATTTAGCAGAAAATATTTTAAACCTGAATGGAGGAAAATAGATGATAACTATTTCAATGTGAAATATCAGAAAGTCTTTGTCTGTTTCTATGTATCTACAGGATATATTCTTTTTTAAAGTATGGAAATACATGGCTTTGAAAATGCCTTAAAAGGCGTAACCGAGGCATTTCTGTGCTTTCTTCTACGTTTATAAACCAGAGAGAGACGCATTATTCTGTCACGGTAAAATGAAATTTATACTTATCACCGTCTTTGCAGCGACTAGTATGAAAATGAAAAAATGCATTAATCTGATGCTATTTCTGTTGAAATTTATCCTTTTGAATGTGTCACTTGGGCTGCTGGTTGCTTGGTTGGGAGTCCATCAAACAAACTCTTCTGCACCAGTGAAGAACAAGGTGGAGGAGCCCATCCTCTCCGGGCTTTGCTGAAACACCCCAACCAGGACCATCACCCCAACTGGGACCAGTTGGTTTATTGGGGCTTATCTCAGTAGTTTGTTATCTCACCGTCGGGGGTAAAAGCAACTGATGGTTCTTTAGAAGGAAGCCAGGCCACCTGTGAGCATCCCAGTAAAACCAGGATGTCCACAAGGCTGTACTGGGGAGGAGGAAGGGGACAGCTCTGCCAGCAGGGAGCTGGGGGGAGGGTGGAGTGTCCCCCCTTTTGTGATGCTGCCTTGGAACCCCGTCACTAAGGCAGCCAGGCGGACGCGGGATGATGCTCTCCCCACTGGCTTTCCCTTCTTGGATGCTTCTTCGGTACCTGGTAACTAAAAAATATCCTTTCTCTCACCCTTGTGAACAGACGGGTTGCGCTTATATTACCCAAATATATAGATTCAGGCCAATTTGAATGAGATACCTGTAAGATAACCTTAAAATGCAAAAAATCTTAGAGACAGATCTTTCGACAAGAAAAAAGCGGAAGAAAGTCAATGTGGATGGGGAATTAACAGCACCAGAGCAGCAAACAGCTAAGGGTAGACAATTTTTCTAATAGCAAAATATTTGTGTGTGTTTATCTATAACAGTAAGATGACCTTTCACCTTTTTTTCAGCGAAATAGTGTCTTATAATAGTGGTGATCTGATAAATAGGCTTTTCAAATAAAGAGAGAAAAAACTGGAGTTGAATTGAAACATCAAGCCCAAACTCTTTCAAAGCTTTGAATTGCATATGCCAGTTTTGGTTGTACGGAAAATTCAAAAAGAAAATATCTGGAGGAGAAGAGGACTGTATAGGGTTTTTTATCAGACTCTACCCAAATTTTAATGTTCTTCCATTTCCAGAATGCTCACAGGCACCGCTGATCTACCAAGATTTTCAGGAGGCCATAAATCACCCTAAATAGCCCAAGCCCGTGGGAGTCCCATTTCGTTGGCTTGGAGTCTGCCAAGGCAGTTCATGAAATCAGATGTAAGTTTAACCTCAAATCAGGTACAAACACTGTCTCTGCGGGCCATGGTTTTGTACAGTGCCAAACAGTAGTCTGCAAAAAATCAGGTAGCAGGGGATGGAGACTGGGTTTTTATTTCTGAAGCCTGGTTATTGCTGCTCTTCTTCAACATAGGGAAAACAGGAAATTTCATATTTTTCCTGTGTGAACTACTAAAGACTGCTTGAGAGTATAGGAGCTAATTTGGTATTTAACTTTAACTGAAAACCCTATATGAGAAACTATTTCAAGACTCAAAAAGAAAGAGCTGAAAGATAATCAGCCAAATCCTTACAATCCTCAATCTTCTGTCTGGCCTCATTATCTCTTTGCAGTGGCTGATGTGCCCTGCGTTGATAGCAGGACTGATTAACATTGGTGATTGGTTTTGCTAATGGCTCTTGCCCATTGAGAGCATCATTTTTTATATTTGAACAAATACAAATTTGTTTCAGGAGCTTCCAGGAGATCTGGAGACAAGGGATGAAACCACTTCCCCACCATCCAGCCCACGAGTCTTGGAGCACGTCCTGCTGAGCAGGGACAATCCTGAAGACTTGAATACCAAACTCTCACTTTGCAATGACCAGTCAGTCCCAGATTACCCGGTGTTTGCTCTCGCGTACCTGCCCTACTACAGAACATCTTACACCTTTATCAGCCTGTCTTCCTTTGCTGCATCGCACATCAGCACAGAAACAGAAGGAAGCTTCAATGATGGCAAGGTTAACACTAAGCAGGATGAGAAAGTGAGTTATTCAGCCGTTTCCACAGGATATTTTCCGTATTACAGAACAAATGAAGAGCTTCTTGGCCAGCCACTCACGTGTGGATTAAATACAGAGGAAAAAAAGCCTGATAACGATGGGAAAGATGAAAGCGAAGATGGATGGGCAGAGGATGTTGGAGATGCTGAGAAAGTAAGCTGCAAGGGGAATTGCTAAACTGCTCCCCGAGATTGCAGAGAGTCAGGGAATGCTCCGTCTGCCACGAGTGGGGGCACCGACCCCACCAACGTCGGTGCCTCCCGCTTGCCCCGGGGCCTCACTGGCCTTTCCGATGGCACCAGGCTTGTAGCTGAATCGGACGTGGAGACGTGCTTTGCCTGAGTATTGCTGTTGCCCTTTCCTTTAGCCCAGGTCACGCACAAAGATATGCAGAATTTGTGCAGGCAGTGCCTTTGCATGAACACATACTTTCAGGGCAGGAAGAAACATAACTGGGGAAAAACCCAAACAAAATAAGCCAAAGGCGAGAGTGGGAGCCCTCGCAGCTGCCTTTAGGTGTGTGCGGAGGGGACGTCCCCCCTGTCTGAGCAAGGCACCTCGGCTCCCTCTATCACATGAGCTGCCTCCTAAGAGTGCTTGTCACCCTGCACAGACTGTTTCAAAATCTACGTGGTTAAATTGGGTTAAATTAGGTGAGGTGAAACTCACCTTTAATGTTTCTGAAAGGGGTAGGAAGGGAGGAAGAGAGGTGGGCACATCTCACACCACGCTGTTCCCCAGAATTAGGCCTTTAAGAACACAATAATGAATTGTGCTCTGAAAACATAATGCAGGAGTAGAGCTATCTGCAAGGAGGAGACACCTGGCAAGGTCCCTGTCCCTTGAAACAACCCCACGGACCCTGGACTCCTGCTGTGTGGGGACACTGTTGGCTCTGGATGAGATCTGTCCCATTGCTGCCGGGGACTGCTGTGTCCCCAAAGGCAGCGCGGTTTCCAACGTGTCATCCCTGCTTTTTCATGCATTTGAGACCTTAGCTTTTGGTCCTGTACATGTTTCTTTCAGACCATCCCACCAAGTTTGGAGTCGGACAAGAGGGCGCTTTCTTCTATGACCGATGAAGAGCCAACAGCCCACCAACTCCTAAGAGACAGCACCTCTGAGCACTGCCCCGCAACGACCTCCTTCCCCAGCGGGCTGCCGGGTCTGCATCAGCCCTTTCCCTCCGGCGGGTACTTTCCTTACTACAGGACAGCGGGAGAGCTCTGTGCTGGTCCAGCTCTAGGTGATGGGTTCTTCACCGGGACAGAAGGTTTGGAGAACAAAGAGGGAGGACAAGGGCAAGAAACAGGTAGTTGGAGACTCGGTGCCAGCTGCTTGGTGTGCTGAGAACAAAGCAGGAGGTTTGTCTTTGTCGGCAACAGAGCAGGCGTGAATGAGAAGCTCTTGAAAACTACAACAACATGAAAATCTGTATGAATATGGAGTAAAAATATTCCTCCCCTCAAACAAAACAACAAGTGATAACCCGGACTGTGTAATGACAGCAGAAAGCAGCAGAGAGGGAAATGCCTGATTTAGGGGAATCCAGATAAACTTGCTCTAGGAAACATCCCGAAGGAGGAGGGTGAGGAAGAGAACTGTCTTTTTCTGTGGCTAATCCCAAAGGCTAGATGCTCACTTGAGGGATGTGCAGCTATGGGAAATGGCCAATGGGAAAAAAAAAAAGAATTATTTAAATCTAAGCTGCTTGGAGGAATTAAGCAGAGACATAATTTCCAGTAGGGATTGGGAAATACATTTCCTCTCCCCTCCACTACAATCCTTCCATTGTATTAATGGCATCTGTTAGACCTGGTTACTGTACACAACAGTCATACACAGGAGAAAAAAAAAACATTTTTATTTAAATTCTTTGTCAATAAAATTTTTTGAACACGTTTCCATTATGTCTGTCTTCATTTTGCTTGCACACTCAGTAATGAAAATACTCCTGATTACTTTAATATGTGCAACCACGAGCTTCTATAAACACCAGTTTTGACTCTGGGAAACTGGGCAACAGCATCCAGGAACATCTTGGCTTTGGTGAATCTTGACCTATTTACACCAGACGAGGATCTGACCAAAAAAAGGTCAGCTTGGTGTTTTCTTTGCAATTATGAAATTTCGCAACATACTCTCCTTACTGCCTTACTGCTCTCACTTCTTTGAGACACCACGCAAGTTGATGAAACACGGCTCCTACCCATTGCTGCTATGTGCGTAGACGCCTTCTGTTCAAAACAGATGTGTTTACGCCAATCATTTAGTTAATCTTTGAGTGCCTCTGTAATGATTACACCTTGGTATCAATAGCCTCCAATGGCTGCCTTCAGAGAGCAGCCTGCAGCTAAGTGTACCAGTGTTACCTATGCTCTCTTAGCGATCACAGAAGCAAAACACATCATATTTAGCTATTTCACATCCCCATAGCTAGAGCGGTTTTCCCTGTGGGTAAGTGTGACACTGAGACCAGGAAGGCTACAGCCTTGTAAGGTACATGATGATTTGGATAATAATTTCTGCCCACGCTGCACTTAAGTGTTTTTGACAGGCAGGGAAGGGTTTTTGGCTGGATGCTGGGACCCAGCAGAGGACAGGAAAAAAAGGGACTGCGCAGGAGGAGGCGATGCTCCACCCCGAAGCAGTAGCTGGCTGTGTCCCACGGCGGACGAGAGCTTACTGCTGTTTCAGGAAACCTGGGGTCAGCCAAACTGGTGAAAATTCATCCCAATATCCATGCACAGCTGCCCTGGCTGGAAACGGGAATGCGGCTGGAGCAGCCGGAGTTGCCTTCCCTGCCCTGCATCCCTGCATCCCCACATCCCCGCGAGCACCTCAATATCATTCTGCCACCTCCTCACTGAAAAACAAGACGAATCAGACTCTGGTTGAACTGAGTCCGGCTGTATGAAATAGCTTCTGGTTTTAAGCACGAAGGCGGCCTACGTCTCGGGTATGTTGAAAGCAAGCCATGCAAAATATAGTGGGATTATCTGAACTCAAGGGATTGGGCAGAGGAGGGAGGGAATTCTGCCTGAAAATCAGGTGTGATTTGTTCTGAGAATATTAAATTCAGCATTTCCATAAATTCGGCATATTAAAATAGTTTAAACTACATAGTATCAAATCCACAAATCTGCCTGCCTTCCACTAGATAGGAATTAGCTGCTTTCTATTGGCTGCGCTTGATAATTTATGAACAACGAACATCAGAAATCAAGGATTTGGGAGATGAGAATATTACAAGCTTTACCCTTATGGATCAGAAAAGCCTAATTTTAATCAAAAGCTGACAAATATCATATCATATGTTGCCATCTGGAAATTGGAGCTGAACAAAACTCACGATTTTAATACATTTTCCATACAGTCTTGCTCAGAGGTAAAAAGGAAAGGACGGAGGGCAGAGTTGGAAGCTTCTGTGTTTCTCTCGAAGGCTTACGCTGCTTTATTACTTTTCCACATAGTTAACATCCTGTACGCAGACAGCAAATGATTTTTCTCAAACTGCTCCGTGGATCAGGTTGCTACCTTAGAGAGGACATCGTGTACCTTTACCCCAAGAGAGGCCCTGGTCAGCTGGAAATAACAAACAGTTCAGTTCAGCCTCGTGTACCGATAATGTATTTCCTTTCATCTCTCCATTTGAAAAATTCATAATTATTGCTCTAAACCCTTAGTGCTTCAATACTAGTGGTCCTCTGGAGTTTGAAAAACAATCCACCATTACTTTGATGCATGCTGTGTAGTCTTCACTGATCCCGCTTAAGCTTTTAATCTCATGAATTCACAAACTTAATTCATAAACCAAACCAAACAAACCATGGCAAAATATGCCCTTTAATAACAAAAGTGGTGATGACCATCACTGCCTTTGGGGATTTCTTATAACGCAGGTTCTTTCTCAAGAGCTGATGTTAGATTTCATTTGGAAAGGGGGGGAAAGGACTTAGTCACAATATTTGTTAATCTGCGTGCCCCTAGGGAAAAACCTGATTCAAAGTCAGTAAAAGGGTTCACACAGACATCACAGGGCATGGGATTTCTCTCTGAAATCAGGTACGAGAGGCCTTCTTTAGTAAAGTACTCCAGGCCTTAAGATCTAGACCCAAAACATCCTAAAATCAACCAGAAAATTCCCTCAGGCTCAGCAGGGCTGGCCTTGGGCCGCCAGTCTCCCCACCTGGCGCAGAGCAGCAGGCTGAAATGCTCCCTCTCTATAAACCTGAATTCCACCAAATGCTGTTTTAGGGAGAAAATCAGCTCATCAACGTTTAAGTGTATCAGTGTGCACCCTGCCCCCGGGACGTGACTAGCTGAGCTCTCCTTCCTCTCCCAAATCCTGATTACGTCGACATATATGACTTAATAACTTGACTTTGAACTACATTAGAAACGAAGCTTTTGGCAAGAAGCACTTATCACAGAGGAGCAGAACCCAGCATTAAACAAAGAAGCTTAAATAGGCTCCTTCCCAACAACGTGATAGGGAGGAATGGAAGCGAGTCATTAATATGAAACAACCTGGCTTCCATTCAGAACCGAATTTACAATAAGTGATTAGAGAATAGCTTGAATATACACCTCCCATGCAAATACCAGCACACGCACACAAGCGGGTAAGGCCACTGATGGGGGAACCATAAAGCCCCGAGACAGCCTCATCCAGGCTGCTTTGTTTTGCCAATGCAGTTTAGGAACCACATCAGACATTAGGAACCGTGTTTTGCAGAACAGGGGTAGGTTGAAGGTAGTGCCTGAGGGCTGTGCGGAATGCTAATCTTCAGCAAAAGGAATGAAGCAGCGAGGGATGCAAGCTCCAGCGATCCACATGGAAGCTGGTGCATCAGGAGGGGAAGCAGCTGCGCTCCCCGTCACACCTGGACTCTCGCACAGATTTGATTAGTCCTGACACACAGACATGTATCTCTGTCTATCTAGATCTGTATCTTAATTCTCTTCAGAATGACTGTGTGTGTAATCCAGGTGAGGTCTCTGCCCAAAGCAACTGTTTCCCAAAACACAAAAAGAAAAGCTGGGCTGGGATGAAGGCGCAGGCTGGACCTGTCTGTAATCCTTCCTCGGCTAATGATACAGGTGGGAACGGATGACAAAAGAGCAAATAGCCACTGACCTACATAATCCCCCATAAATCTATCTGTGCCTAGCCCTACCAGTTCTCATTAACCCCCTCCAGGCTCCCAGGCTGCGGGGGGCACTTTCGCCTTTCCCAGAGACACAAGCTGATGGGGTTTGCAGGTGTGGGTAAGGCAGAAATGCTAGCACTTGATCCAAGTTATGTCGTCTTTATTTTGACTTCTGCAGCAGTCATTAGAGTCTCACACGTGGAAAAATGCACGTGCTATGTATTTTAGCTAGCAGTCTTTTATCAAGGCTGGTGTCCTTGGGCTAGTTTCTGCTACTGGTAAAAATAAATGGAGAAACCAATTCCCCAGGACAGCCTTACAACAGGATCACCTGAGCTGTGGGACTCCTCCAAGCTAATGTTTGAAACATATACATTGTGTAGGGGAATGACTGTGTTTCTGCTTTTCTGAGCACCCACCTCCTGTGCATGGTGTTCTTGCGCAACAGCTATTGCACGGGGCACCGCAACCTGCCCGACAATTGCCTGCAGTCTGGGGGGAAACCGGGGCACCTTCTCATGTTAGTAGCTGAGAAAAACGTAATGCCAAAGACTAGAGGTGGCACAAAACTGCTTCTGCTGCAATTGCACCAAGGAGCAACTGATGGCCCTGCGATGGCTAGTACTGAGCAAAATTATCAAATGCAAGCAGCTAAAATGGAAATTCTTGCCGGAGCAAGATCCGAAGGCAACTGGCAACACATGCAATGCAAAGGGAGTGCGGCGGAGAGCGAGGAGTTAAGCTTGCCTGGCTGAACAGAGGGCTGTGAAAATAGACACCAACCTGGCTGGGAAGCCGGCTCAGGAGGATCAGCACGGAGGACGCAGTGGCCTCTCTTTCCCACTCGAAAGCTCTGCGATGGCTGAGACATCAAAAACCCCAACACAATGCAAACCTGAACAATGGGGGTCTGACAGCTGCAGAGCGTTTGAACAACGTGTCAGATGGGAAAGTTTGTGAAATCGCCTATATCCCACCGGAGCATGGGAGTTGCAGCTTTTCCTGGTTTCTCTGACTGTATTTTCCCCAGACAGCGCGTGGGGTGAGAGCGGGTCCCGTCTGCGGAGGGGAAAGCCGAGGGAATCACCCCGGCAATGCAGAGACAGCGGCTGCGGTGCCGCTTGCTTAAACCAGCGGCCGTGCCCCAGGTCCTCCCCTGTCCCACCACATCCTCCCGGGGACACCCACAGCCACCGAGCTTTGGATTTGCTCCCTCAGTACGTCTCGTCTTGCAGCAGTGTGCTTATTGCTTCCTTTGAAGACCTCGTTTTCTTAACGGCATCCTCACGAATGTGTGCGCTAGGTCGAGGTGACGGTGTCTCACTCCAAGCAGCTGCCCCGTTAGCACCTGATGCTGGATAATAATAATGATTAATGAATCTTAATCTTCCTGTCACAATTCCCTTTCATTAATATTTATATCTGGCAGATGTACCCCCAAGGGGGAACTCGAATTGCTAAGTATTAGTCTGCTATGTACAGCTGGTATTTTCTGCTGCAACTTTGAGGACATTCTTCTGAACAGCATATTATGTGCAATTTTATTTTCAACTCATTGTTAATGCTGTCACGTGTCAGCCTAGAGAAGAATGTTTATTTTAGGCCCCTTCATCTGATGAAGTAAAAAAACCCCTTAAATACCAACATTTTCAGGCAAAAGGATCTGATGTAAAAGAATGATTACATGCTTAAACAACTGGCATTGTCAGAGAGGTCAAGCTCAGCTATGGATACACCACTGAGCCTCCTAATTACAACAGGGTGTAATTTAAGGCATCTTCAGCAGCCAGTGATTTTAAACGTGTGCCATTTTCCAGTTAGATGTATGTGTTCAGCTGCTAAAAAAAAGTCTTGCGCTGCACTTTTGAAAGAATAAACATTCAATTAAATGATCTAGTTGAGTCCTTATAATTGGGCTGAAGTCTGTTTATAACTAATTCATAATACAGCATCATTAGCCAAATGATTAATTGGTAATTACTCTATGAAAACAAATTAATCACTGTGCTTCCCAAACCACGATCCTCTCTCTCCACACTGTAGCAAACCATTTGGCTCTGGTCTGTGATTGTCTTGATTTATTTCTAGTTATCCATCTACGTCCTGGCTATGACAGTTGGAGGAATCTCCTCCCGGCTCTCAGCGATGCACTGTCAGCTGCAGCAATAGGCAACATGAAAAACATCTTCCATTTTTTTAATGTTTTATTACCCTTCCCAGACATGCCTGAACCCTGGCTGGCTGGATATGATTTCTTTGACGCTCACTTGAAAGAAGGAACATGAATCTTGCGATTACGTTCATGTAAAGACTAAGGAAATCAGCAGATGTAAAATACGGCCAGCCTTTGTGCCTGAAACATTCCTCAGCCTGCAAAGACTTCAACCTTAGAGGCAGACTTTCCAAAGTAAGTTGTTAAACCATGTGGGCACAGAGAAAGCATGAACAGGTTGTATGTAAAAAAAAAAAAAATAGCTGTGTGCACAGTTGTGAGTTTTCTTCAGGGATTGATGGAAATGCCCTAACGTCTGGGAAACCGTGGCTAACCACGTCCAGCCCAGGGAACCGCTGCGAAGGAGCCCTGAGATCCCCCGGGGCTGCAGCAGTCAGCAGCAAGTTTGCTGTGGACAGCATGGGCATGGAAGGAGCTTCACAGTCAAACCAGCCTCAAAACAGAAGATTGCAAATGGAAAAATAAACCTTCAAATGGCCGTTAAACACCTTTATCTCTTCTTGTTCCCAGAAAGAGGAGGAATATCAGAAATGCTTTAAGAGAAAACGGGCTAGCAGAAAGGGGAGGTGAGATCTCGGGGAGCGTGCTGGTCATCTGGAGAAGAAAGGAGCCATATGGCATCAGCAGGTAGCACAAAAAAATGAAGCCCACCAAAATTGAGGGTCATTTTGAATTTCCTGAGAAAAGATTGCATAGGGCATGCTTAAAAGATCACAGCAGGCAGACGGGGTGTAAAGTCACCCATGGGAGGTGGTTGGCTCAGGGGGGTCTCAGGACCCAAATCCAGTGGAGATGTATCCCGCCGGTCCCACGCTGAGCTTGCGGTCCCTGAAAAGCACCGCGCTGACTTCAGATACACGGCCGAGATTAACCACAGAGCACAGCTGGCAAATCACTGCTGTCTGATGAGTAATTTGCCAAATAGCCCTCAATTTACCAAAATCAGATCTACCTGAAGCCCCTTGACAGTGAGTCAGATTTCCAGCATCTCCTTGTTCCAGCTTTTGAGAAAACATCAAGCAAAGGCGGTTGCTGTAGCAGCCAGAAAGCCCCCCTCTCCGGGGGGTGACACTACGACAGCGCTTCACCAGGTGATTTTTACTAAAAAGGAAGCTGACACTGCTGGGTGACACAGAAGACGTCAGCTTCTTCATGCTCTAGGTATGATTCAGAGCAGCTTTAGTATTTTAACAGAGGACGTAGCTTCAGCGATGTGCTAGAAATAAGGGTCGAGACCGTTTTTCAGCTTGGATACCCCAGGGACCCTGTGCCGATTGCCAGATTGCTTCCTGGATGAGAGCGTGACTCGGTCATCAAACATTTTTTTACCCTTTGTATTCAGCTTTATGTACCCAAAGCTGCTCCTAATGGGGTGCAGATGTTTCTCAGGCGGAGTTATCACAGACAATGGACAGGAGAAGGAACTACCGAAAACTCCGGAGGAGCCGAAGGGAAATCACAGCACTCTTGAACCACCAGCAAGGAAATAGTTGGGTAGAAAAACACATATGGCTTTTTTTTTTTTTTCAGCAATCACTGCTTCTGTCTCATTGGGGAATGAAGGGACAGAAACTAGGATGATGCTTCTTACGGACCATCAAGGAACTCTAAAGTTTAATAAAACATAAAAACACATACAAGGAAAAGGAAAGGAGACAACGCAGGCAGGGAGCAGCAGCAGCTCAGGTGGCTCAGTCATGGCCCCAGCATGCTAACGGCACTAACGCTGCTAATTGCACTAATTGCACTAACTGTGTTAAAAGTGGCCCCAAGCGACTTTGGGGTTTGCAGCAAGCAGCTGCAACACTGCCTCTCCAGGCTCCCCAGGACCTTCGCTGCCGGAGCAGCTCTGCTGATGGAGCCGGGATACCCGAGGAGTGACGGGATGAAGCCAAAGCACCTCCGGACACGGTGCCTACAGGTGCAGCTTTGAGGTTTGGGTCACAGAGACTAAAACCACCGTGCAGCAGCAAGCAGCTATGGGGTAATAAAACAAGCTGAGAGTTTCTGTTTGCCTTCATGCTCAGCAGTTCTGGACTAGTTTTTTGTATGATTTTTTCACTGTTTGAGCGGCAACAATGGATGGAGTGGGATGATCTTGGGACGATTTGGGAACTGGTCTTCTGATGTTTCCTATAAGTTCCTCACTGGGAACATTTTTCTCTCTCGTCTTCCTTCTCTGCCTTTTTACAGTCAAAATGCCTGTGGTTTCAGAGGCAGGGCTGGGTACCACATGCCCTGTCTGAGGGGTGCTGAGGCTGGAAACAGGAGCTTTCTGCCTCCTCCCTGCACAGCCCCAGCTGCCCTTGGGAGGATCCTCACTCCAGCGTCTGTTCCTGCCCCCATCCTGCCGTAGCAGCAGTAACAAAAATTCAGTCAGCTTTGGACTGACTCCTCTGACATTACTCTTCCTGATATGGACAGGCAGAAAGCCAGAGAAGTGATGCTGAAACTATTATTTAAAAAAAAAGAAGAAAAAAAAAAAAAGAAAACCTGAGAAGGGAACAGTAGTCCATGTGTAAAAATGTCACAGTCCCAACTCAAAAGGGCACTCACCACCCTCAGCCTGGCTGCATCTGCTAGCTGGCACCTGCATGTGCTCACTGGATGGGAAATAATTACATAGGTGGTGAGCCAAATGCTGAAAATCACTGTCCTCAAGGTGGTCTGCGTCAGAGCAGAGGCATGGGAGAGCTGCAGCCGCCTTCACTAGAGCGGCAGGATTAGAGCAAACCCAAGAGCAACCAGGAGCAAAATCACGGCAGGACTTTTAAGGGAAAAAAACCAGCTTTTTAAACCATTGCATAGCTGATGATGAGCAAGGCATATGCATTTAATGCTGAAATGAAATGGATTTAAAAGCCATCATGAAAAATGATCTCAGCTGCTGAGCCCTGTGAAAGCTCCTCCAGGATGCCCAGCAGCTGGAGAGGGCTGATGGCCCCCACCATCACCTGCCACCCGCACCCGTGTCCCCAGCCCTCCCTGCCCTGGTGCCCACCCTGCAGCACCCCAGTGAAACCTCCAGCACGCTCTCAGCCCAGCGGCGGTCTCCTCCAAATTAGGGAAAACCAAAGGAAAGGGCAGAAGGCAGTGTTTGGTAGTGGGAGCACAGCCTGGATTTATCATTACTTAGGGCAAGAAGATGCCTTTGAAAACAGAAAGTGAAGGTTTGAATCATACCAAAGGAGTGAAATAATTTCTAATACCTCCTGAGACGTGATGCTGTAGGAAAGCTCTGGCTCTCAGCCGCGAGGACAGGACTGACACAGCCCAACTGTGCCCAGCCTGCTCCCCACGAACAAATGGGGCATTCTCAGATTGGTAAAATAAATAACTGTGTTGTCATTGGTAATGTACTTCAAGCGTTGGGAAGGGACAAGGAACCTCTGGACGGCGATAAAGGACTATTTTTATACTTCAGCAGTGCAGGGAGGCCAAGCCGTGGTTTCCTCATCATCAGATTAAAAAGAAATACAGATATACATCCTCCCCCAGCAGTAAAGAAAATTGTGGGAAGCTCATTGATCCTTTCTGCTCTGCTCCAAGCAATTAGCCCTGTCTCACCGAAGCCCCTTCGCCGGCTTTGTCCCCCTCAAACGCACTGGTCTGGGGACACCCGGGGCGCGCCGAGACCCTGCGGGGAGCTGCAAGATCCTGCTACACCTAACATCAAAACAGAGGACAATGTTTTTTCCAAGATACAAACTCAGGGCAGCTGGATGGGATGTGCCAACAGGACCCGGCCTTTCTCTGTCATATTCAGCTAAAGTCTTCAGGTGGGGTTGTAGCAGGCAGGTCTGTGCAGCGCCTGAATTGACATCCTAAAATCCAGTAAAATTCTTTAATATCCCCCCTGAATGCACACACCGCCTGCAGCAGCCCGCAGGGTCTGTCCCGCTCGGTGGAGTCCCCATTTCGGTGCTGGTGTACGCAGGTTAACAGCACCCTCTGCAGCCACCCTGGCAGCCAAAGCCGGGAGAACCCAGCTTCGGAGAAGCATTTTAATCCGACTTCCCGCATAAATGGAGACCGTTATTTTGACTTCTCGTTAATTTAGGAGAAACTTGCAGTTGTGATATCAGCTTGATGTAAAGCACATCAGATGTGAAGTCCCTCGTCCCTGTCCGGCAGATCCAGGCTTCAGCTGGGTCTCATCCGCGACGAGACCGCGATGCTCCAGCGGCTGCGGCCGGAGTCAGGCCATGGACCGGCACCGGGCTCAGCCTCTGAGCCGCATCCCAGAGCGAAGTCAGCTACCGCAATGAGTACTTTATAGATCCAGGCAAACTCTAATACCTTTAATTTCTTGTTGGTAGAGCCTGCTTTGAAACAAAATGAGGAAAGTATTCCAGTTACTCACAAGCAAATAAAGTGTTGTTTCGCAGGAGATGGGGAATATGTTATCTAAAAACTCTCAAAGAATAAGATTTCTCCATGTGTTGCAATTTAGTATTCAAGCAATTTTATAAGATTGTACTGTATAGGGCTGGAAAAATCTTTAGCTGCTAGGCTAAAAAGAGACTCTCCTTTAGCTGAACGACTAAAACACTAATTTCTCAACCGCGGTGCCTTAGGAGGGCTGTGCGCGTTTCGGGATGCACGGAAGGAGCGGACGGGGGAACAAAGCAGAGGTCTGTGGAGGGAGGGTCGTCATGGCAACTGCTCGAAAAGCACCGGCAACAGGTTTTTATAGGCTGGGTAGTTTATCACGTTTCCTTTTGGTGGCACTGTCTGCCCAAATATTATCAAATCATCAGCTGCTGTTTCAGGTGGAAATCCCTCCCTGGGGGTCTGGCTTCCTCCAGGTACCAAAATGCAGCTCTTGCTGCAGGGGGAAATATATTGCAGCAAATCGTTTCTGTTGGTTCCACAGGTTTTGGAGGAAAGGTGTTGATCCACGCAATTAGGCAATTAGTAAGCATTGCAACAGCGATAAATATCTGCTGGGCAAACGCTAGTCCAGGCTGAACCTGAAGTTTTTGTGCATAACTTCCTTTTGGTAGTGGTCACACCGATGGGGACTCTGGAACGACAGCAAGGATGCACAGTAACGAGCCATTTGCAAAAAAAAAATACATTTTGAAGAATAAGCATTTCCTTGAGCTTTGGATGGATGCCACAAAAGCACCACTGGACCACATCTGGGCTCTGAACCATGTACTTCTAGAGGGAAAAGCATCCACACAAAGACCCAGCCCCTGCTGTAAGGCCCATCAGCCTTACGTATGTGGGGACACGAGTGCTGAGACAGCCCCGCGTCCCATGGCAGCACCAAAAACCAGCACGAGGTGCTGTCATGCAGGGAGGAGACCCTTCATGGCACCCAGGCTGCCTGGATGTGAATGTGACCATCTGTGAGGAGCAACTGGATTTGCCAGCATTACCTGGACTTCATTTTTTTCTTTGAAATACTCGTTACAGCTGCACTCTGTTAAAGCTCAGCAGAAGGCCTGGCTCTCTGCTCCAGCGTATTTGCTTTCCCTGTTTATCCAGGCAGCCGGAGATGGGCAGCTCTTAATGGCACAGCCTCTCACTGAGCACCAGGTCCCAAAGTGTCCCACAGGGCAGGTCCCACACGTGTCCGAGGGAAAGGGGTCACGCGCAGGCGTTAGTGTTTGAGGTGTTTCTCATCTTTAATAGCTCGTGGAGCCAAAATGCACAAGGATGCGTCCAGCCCCGGCTAAAGGTGCAGCATTCTTCCCTGCCTTACTGGCCTTTGAGAAGCCTCCAGAGGGACCTGCTAGGAGTCCTGATTTATAAAGTCAGATAATTGTCATTAAAAGGTTCGCAGAGGGTGAATTCCTGGCTCAGGCACAACCTCCAGGATTTCTTCAGCAGACCCAAGGCTCCACTCCTCATTTTCCAGTTTTCACCCTGCTGATTTTTCATATCGGAGCCCTTCTCAGCTGCTGTCTTGATTTTTTGTTTCACTAACAGTGATGCTGCAAGTCCTTCCAGCAAGGCTGAACACAAATTCTTCCTATAGGCTCCACAGTGAATTAATGGAGCTTAAATAGGACACTGTGAGCAGGGAATCAGTGGGACTGAACACGAACAAAGGACGCTTCTCCATTAACACAAATGAGAAACTGTCTCACTGTGCTTGTTTAATCAAATCATTGCTCACAAAGAAGTGGTGTTTGCTTCTCTCATATAAATTTTCCTGCAGCTTTCAAGCAACTTCGAACATCTCAGTTAGTGTCTTGCTTGCCATTCTTCTTCCTGATGTTATTGATTGCAGAGATGTTTCCATGCAAATAGGAGTGCTCACCTTGTAAAATTAGCCTGCTCCTCTTTCCCCGATGACGAGCTTCTCCCCCAGCCCAGCTGGGCTTGGCAACTTAACAACATCTCTTTCCTACAGGAGAAGAATAGAAAAAAAGGTGGAAGGATGTTTGGAGGGGTAAACATGGAGGAAACTATTTAGCTGAAGACAATCACACACGCACACACAAAAACCCATTTAAACTAAATTTTAGGACTAAATACTTTAGTTACACACAATTACTGAGGTTTTCAAGGCAATTTACAGAAGCCAAGCTCCAAATTGCCATTTAATTTTCTAGATATCCAGCTTCCACAAGCTGAAAAGAATGGTTTATTCTAATTTTCAATTGCCAGTGGGGTTTGTGTGAGGAACCCTGCATTCACGTGCTGCTATTACAGATGTGGTATTCAGCATATGCATATAAGCAGGAGGGGGTTGATCACATGAAGCTGGAGCTCAAATGGAGCTCATCACCTGCTGAGTCTCCGTCTGGTGTCTGACTTGACACAAGACCCGAAAGCCAAGAGTGGGAATTATTTTACCTAAATGTGGATTTCCGTAGTGGAACTGTCTACATCTGAGCTTAGGTTCCCACTGGATCGCAAGCCACAGCTCATCTTAGATGCCTAAGGCTGCTGAGATGACCAGCTCAGGCAGACAACTGCAGAAAGGAAATGTAAAGTTCAAAGGGACAAATCCTGTCCCAAATGTTGAGAAGACTCCTCTCCACCACCATCCCTTTCACCGGGACCTTCTCATGTCTCAGCCCTGCAGACCCGTGCCTGCCTTCGGCCTCCACCTCCTCTTCTGCTCCCCTTTGCTTCTGCTCCTGCCCACCTGCACAGCCCCTGCTCTGGCTCCAGTCCTCTCAGCTCCCCTCCACCGTCCGAGAGGGCAGGACACCCATCGCAGCTGACAAACACCCCTTAGGGCTAGACACTTCTTTCCAAGCTTTTTCTATGTTTCTACTGTTGTTTTCCAATAAAAACTGGCTGAGGCTCAGATTTTCTCATTCATATCTTTGAGCAAAATTACTTGGTTTTCTGCTTGAAACATTAACCGTTGTCCGAGAAATGAAAACATAGAGAGCCTGGTGGTCTTCTAAGGGCATTTTACAAGGACTTTTGTCCATCAGGAGTCACTGTCAGGGGGATAACATGTGATGGTCATATTTAAAGTATTTTGGGGTTTAGAAAGAGAGTTTGGGCAGCCTGGGCAGGGCTTTGCCTCTCAACCACGGGCAGGCTGGTGGGCAGCAAATGCACGATCTCTCCTGCAGCTATTTGCAATGTTGGTGCTTTGGGGTGGCTGTTGCAGATGCTTGGCTGGTGGAGCGTGAAGCTCCCTGAGCTTGCAGTTTGCTTGTAGCCTCCAGGGACTTTCCTGCCTCTAACCTTGGAGAAAACCTCCTCTCTGCTCAACCACTCTTTCTACATGCTCTAATTCCCTCTGGGAGAGTGTGGAGGGACTGATGTGTAGGAGAGCAGGTCACGGGAGTGAACATTTCCTAGAGAGATCTGGAAAGTATTTTTCCCATGACCGTCACATTGCTGTTGCACGCAGCACAGCCTGCGCTGTTAAATTCTGCTCTGGTTGAACATCAACCCGTCCCTTGATCTCCTCTTTGGCAGCTCTCTCTCTTCTCTGCCTGTAATAAAACTAGTATAATGGTGGTGCTGGTGAAAGTGTCCCTTTGACCATGAAGTGTGGTGGGGCTGAGTTGAGCACCGTGAGCAGGCGACTGCTGATGATACAGTCAAAGCTTAGAAACTTGTTCATGCCTTTGAGCAAAGTGCTCCACTTAGGCTCATTAGCAGTATAACCACACGTTGCCTGCCCAGCCGCCTCTGCCAGGGAAACTTCCTGCTCTTTCAAGGTCTTATCAATAGCTGCTGTGTCGAAAATGAACCCGGGGGATGGGAGCAGGGAGCATGGGTCACAGCTGGCTGTCTCCTCCTGACAGGACAGAGAAAAATACCTTTTCTTCCATACTGTAGCCGCCTGTTGCAGCATTGCTCTGCTCTCAGCTTCAAGCATCTCCCCACCGAGCCGGCTCATCTCAGCCAAAACCTCCTTGGCTGGCGGGAGGGTCAGCCTTGCCTGGCTGGGAGCGTGGCCACAGCTCGCCAGGCTCCAGATGCTGCTGCTTCTCCTGCTCTCCAGAAGCTGTGGCAGAGAAAGACCTTGGTGCACTGGAGAGGGCTGTTCATGGCCCTCAAGTGAAGCTGTTGGATGGTGCTAGGGGGCTGCTCGTGGGACACTTGCCCTGACTGCTGGCTGGTGCGCAGGCTGTGATCTGGGGGGGTACGTTGGATGTAACTGGGAAACGTCCTGGTCCCTCGAGGCTGAGGGCAGCCTGTCCCAGGAGGTCTGCTCCAGCATTATGCAATTGCGTCAGCTGGGTCTTGCCTGTAGGTCTGGAGACATACATGGACATCAGCTACTTCACGCATTTCAGATGGTGTTCCCTGTATAAAAGCATAAGCAACTGGGTGATAAAAAGACCAGAGGATTCCCCTCACTGCCTAATTCTTCCTGGGACGCTATTTCTCCAGTAAAACCTACCCAGGTCCTGGGCAAGGAAGGGCAGAGAAGAGCTTTGCAGCCATTAATAGTGGGGCCCTCCATGCCTGTTTCTGGTGTCTTTGTAGTCCCTAATCCATCTTCCATGCACATTCCTGCAGAGAAAGCACTCATGTCTCGCTGCCCACAAGCTTGTTCGGTAGCTCCTGGAGGGGCTACATGGCCCCCGACATGTCTTCCCACTGCCTGGATCTGTCTGATTGCTGTAGCCCATGAATTTGTCCTCTTATCACTGCTCGCACATTGCTTCAGGGGTTTGTGTACATTGCTCTTTAATTTACCGGCCCCTGCTCAGGGGACTCAGCCCCTCAAAGAGACACCAAGCATTAGACCTGACTCTGGCTGCAGCAGCGAGGTTTAATGTTGTTTTACTTGTACGTTGCCGAGCAGCTTAAGCCATTGTATGTTATTAATAGGTTAATATTTAAAGGGAATTTATCCCTGGATCAGGTGTATTTCCAGTGAAATGCATCCTAGCCCAGAAATCTTTTACAGCTGGACAAGAAATGTATAATCCCCTTTCATCTCTAACATACTCTGTCCCTGTTGACTCATTTCTTTAATTCCCAGAGCGGTTAAGTGTGAATCTACTATGAGTTACTGAGTCTGCCCCAGTCCCTGCACTGCAGTGCTCGCCCAGAGAAAATATACGGCTCCTGGTGAGACGGTGGGAAATTTCTTCCCTTTTATCAGTAGCATTATAAACCTGTTGCGGAAAGAATGTAAGCTGGTCAAAAGAGCGTGGTATAGTGAAAAACAACGGGTTTGTGGTTGAGGAGGAGGCAGAATCAAGAGTGTTCAGGATGACACAATCTCCCTGTTCCCTCTCTTGGCAGGAGGAAGAGGATTCCTCATCCCTAATCGAAACCACGCTCATCTCCCTCTGATCAGCACTTGTGAGCGGCTACAAGCCCAGGCTGGGATGCAGAGCAGCAGAAAGGATGGATCCCTTCCCAGTTCTCCATAGGGCACTGCTGCCTGTTGTCAGCAAAAGGAGATCCTCCGGCAGCTGGGAGATGGAGGTGTGTGCGCAGGTCTCAACAAACAGCAGTGTATCTGACACTGTCGGCTGAAGATAAGAGCCACGAGCTTCTCAGCCCGTCGGCAGGACTTGGCACCATGCTGGGAAGTATTTTTGAGTGCAAAGATGCCCCTGCTAGTGCCACTGCCCAAAGCAGGGGAGTTCTGCTTTGCTTTAACGGGTCCCGGTTCACTCCAGTATAACAGCAGTGTGGCAAACCGCCTGCAGACAGACCAGCAGTGGCACGGGTTTACTTGTGCGTGATCGCTGAGAGCTGCTGCAGTCTGCGGGGAAATGGCTCACGTGCTCATAATCCACAGCTGACAGTTACGATAAACTCTCTTTTTGAGTTGCAGCCACTTCATTTTAGGGGCAAACACATCCTCACAAACCACAGAGGAGCAGGGCACCGAGGGGCCAAATGAATATTAACCACTCCGAGCTCGTGCACAGGTCTCTGCCCGCTCTGGGGCTGATTTCTAGGTTTGTGGGTATTGCGGACAGCAGCCGAGGGCAAGAGCCATGTGTCCTGCACCCCTGCATGCTGCTGGGGTGAGTGTCCAGAGGTACAGCTGCAAGAGCATCTCAGTTCACCTTCTGCGTCCATCCTAGCTTCTCTAGTTCTTCTTCAGGGCTAGGAGTTGTTTACAATAAAGTCTCCATAATATTTGGTTTCAACTCTTGGTTCAATGTTGCTCAAAGAGCATTTCTAGTACTTTCCCTGAGTTAGCAGATGTTCTGAATTTGGCGTGGAAATGTATTACAGTTAAAGAGAATTCATATGATTAATGATTAACGCTGCTATCTGAATAATTACCTCATTCAGCCAGCTTTTCTGCTCACTTTGCAAGAAAATATGCATGAAAAATGAGGACAATATCCTCTTTCTGTATTACTGTATATATGGAATCACATTTCTTCTAAAAAGAAGAAAATAAAATTTGAGAAAACAAGCAACTGACAAGTTTCCACAGTGCTTGTGCACACATGTTGCATCCAACATTTATCCAGGACCACAGCCCCCTGAAACCCACACTGCAGCATTAGAGACCTGGTGCTTGAGGAAAACCCTCCTCATGGAGAACGTGCATTGTTATATACATTGAAAAAATCTAAAGTTTCAGGTGTAGATTATCTGAACTGATAACTATGCACCTAATATCAAATTTCTATAAGCAATTTCTAGACAAAAGCTCCCTTCAGCCAACTCGGAGATAAGGTTTCTTGTTTATACGTGCATACACATAAGGGGACATTGTTTTAAGGTCGGCTTGAATAATTATGTCTCTTTTTGTGGAAAATATTCATTTAGCAATGGAAATTCAAATACTAATTATTTAAGCAAAAAAATTTAAATATTTATATCTTCAACACGTATTTTGGTGTTCAGGATTTCTTGTTTATGAACCATCAACATTTTCCATAGTTACCAGAATATGAAGACAAAATACATTTCAACAAAACCCAACCTGGTATTCCAGGCAACGTAGCAAACCTGATGCCAATCTTTTCAGAAAGCCTCCAAAACTGATCCAAGGAACTGCTATCTGCAGAAATCTGACCTCTATGGAACAAAATTCGCTTTGGGCTGTAGTAAACCACAGCCAGATGAGACAGATGTATACGTATGGTGGCGAAGGGCCAATGCACCTTTTGCAGAGCAAAGTCATGCCCCTGAAGCCCAAGAGGACTTTTCTGATGCAGTTGGCGAGCACAAGAATATCAGTGATCCGGTTAAGGACCAGAAGGATGTCCTGCTATTGAGTGGCTGGGTGCTATTCAGGTGTAAGACATTAGATTTATTAATTGAAAGTGCCACACAGGAGGCACAACAACCAGGTTGGGCTCAAAATCAGGTATTTACCATTTAAGAAAGAGAGCCCAGTCTTCAGCGTCAATCAGAAAGGCATGTTAGGAATTGCCAGAAAAGGGTTTGAGATCAAAACAGAAAATATCTTTACGCTGCTGAGTGCCTGGTTCGTTCCTATCACTTGTGGTTCTGGCTGCCCAGTTCAAAGACTTAAAAAAAAAAAAGACTGAGGAGCATCTTGCATGAAAGGGGAACTAACCAGAGCTGGGCTCTTGGCTCTGGCAAAGACAGGACTGAGGGAGAAGCAGGTAATAGAGGTATAAGAAAATTGTGAATGCTATGGAGGAGGAAGGGGGTAGGGAGCGATTGTTCACTGCTTGCCAAAATACAGAAATTGGGGGTATCTCCTGAAAAGATAATACAGAAGTTGGGGGTATCTCCTGAAAAGATGAGGCAGTGTGATTTCAATGAAGCAAATGGAGAGGTTTTTCAGTTGAGTAAGGCTGTGCGAGTTATACTCTTTATCTCTGGACTTACATCTTTAATTTAGGAGTTTATAGCATATCTCCCCCCAAACCCCTGCGTTTTTCCCCTTCACACAGAA
>NW_009230331.1:0-511 GCF_000690835.1 Fulmarus glacialis
CGCTCCGCTGGCGTCAGGCGGGCGGGCAGCAAGCGCAGAGTGCTGCCTGCGGAGACCTGGCCCGCCACTCACGAAAGAGCCAGTGTAGATTACCTAAGTGTTCATCGTTGATTAAAATTGACCCTCTCGGAATTGCTGAACTTACTAAAAAAAGGTGTTCTTGAAGGAGATAACCTACCCATCCTGGCTTACAAAACCTGGTGGAGATGAACCTCGCTGGAAAACTGAGTCAGGGTGCCTGGTAACATTGCTTTCCTTTGAAGATTTCTTAGGAGCAAGCTGTCCGGTGAGCTGGGCTGCTGTCAGGGTTAGATATTGGAGATGTTCCTGGACTAACCTCCCCGCACCCCCCAGCGGGTCCGACAGAGGCCCTGGTCCTTGCCCGGTACGGGAAGCGCCGGTGAAGCGCGGGGGAGCGGGCGCTCTGGGAAGGCACGGAGCGCGCCGGGTGTGGAGCATCGCTGGGGTGTTTCCCTGGGGGAAGCACCGGGCGCTGGGACACGGCACGGGC